>NW_027208821.1:0-35000 GCF_027789765.1 Dendropsophus ebraccatus
GTAATTATGTAAATATGTAAATTGAAGATCAAGACTATATTCTTAGAGATTACCAAAAAAGTAGTTTATATTTTGGGATTTTTTTGTCTCCTTTTTTTGAGCTTCGTCCTAGGTCCTTGTTCAGTTCTGGTGCTAAGAGGGGCGTTTGCTTCTTAAAGCTCCAGGGATTTCCTGTATTCTGTTTCCTGTCCAATGGGAGTAGGAGGTGGACCTCTCCAGGGGTGCCGTCATGGGCTCAAAGAAAAAAAATTTCCAGTTAGTAAATTTATGTTCTGAGGCTATTGTGCTGGACCATATATACTTTTGGGGAATCTCTCCTGCTTGGAGCCAGAAAGAGCCTCTGCATGGTTGTTAGCTCAGTCATGAGGGGTTAGATGGTGAGCGGACTATGCAGCATGCCCCATATTGCCATGCACCTGTGTGAGGCTTTTTCACAATCTGCCCCCCCCCCCCCCCCCCCCAAAAAAAAAAAAAAAAACTGCTTGTACCTTCTTATAGCTGCTTTTAATCCAAGATCTGTCCTGGGGTCTGTTAGCAGGGATGCAGTTATTGTCATATAAAACAACTTAAGGCAGCGACAAACTAACGCTTATTTATTAAACTTGCTGGAATGCGTAATGTAGCCACACCCAATCTTGTGATACACAGCTTGCTGGTCATACGGGGACATAAAAGAGACTTTCTAAGGAATGTGTGTAATCTAATTCAAGTGTCCTATGCTGTTTTGGTTGCCTCTCACAGTTGGCTTATAGACACACTGATTTCTGGTTTATAGTCCAGGGTTTGAAGGTAGATATTCATGGTGGATCACCTATGTTATACAGCACCCATAGGCTGCCACAAGCTGTACCTTTTAGTGTGTCTTAGATTTTATGCATAGAATTTCTTCATTGCATGAAGAAATATTGTCATTTTCGTTATATTTATCTATGTAGTTCTCGAAGGCAGCTTATCTAATGACACCAATTTTTTTAACACTCCAGTCATATACCAGTTTTTGCACAATGAGAAGTACAATATAAAACTTTTGAGGTGACCACCAGTTATCCAGGGGTGCATTTTTCTCAAGATGGAGACGTATTCATATAGAAGCAACTCTGTACCCACAATCTGTATCCCCCCCCCCCCCCAAAACCGCTTTTACCTTCAGATAGCTGCTTTTAATCCAGATCTGTCCTGGGTCCGTTCAGCAGGTGAGGCAGTTATTGTCATAAAAGCAACTTTTAAACTTGCAGCCCTGTGCCCAATGGCCGTGGCTTACAGTATCTGTGCCCTAACTTTGCACCACCCCTCGTCCCTCCTCTCCACCCATCATTAGGAATGCCCCTAGAACATTTCTCCTGTCTGAACATTACACAGGTGCCTTAATGATCCAGCCCATGTACCGTGCTTACACAGGTGATAGGAGACAATCTGCCTGAAGCATTCCTGATGATGAGAACAGGGAGGAGGGACAGAGGTCATGCCAGTCTAATGCATACACAATCTAGGCCATGGCCGTAGGGCACGGGGCTGCCAGTTTAAAGGTTTTTTTTAGGACAATATCTGCATCACCTGCCGAACGGACCCCAGGACAGATCTTGGATTAAAAGTAGCTATCTGAAGGTACAACTGGTTTGGGGAGGGGGGGTCAGATTGGGGGTAAGGAGTCTAATGTGTGCAACTATTCTAATGGGATTAGTGTGTTTTTTGTTACAATAGCTTGCGACTGATTTTATTAAAATGTAGCACTGCAATAGTGAATGTATCGAAGTAAAAAGTCGCAAAAATTGTGCATCCATATTCACCTGGTACTGACCAGACTTAAGCCTGCAACTCTTTTTGTGCGACTTTTAAAACTTGCAAAAATGACCTTGGGTTGCTAATCGTCATGTGAAATTTTGGCTGAATCCAAAAGATTAAAAAAAGTCAACATCTAAAAAATATTGACCTGTCAAATACGGTTTATAAATAAAACTTAGACCAAATGGGCGAAAAATCTAATTATTCACTAAAAATAGGCGCAAACCCTTGATAAATTTCCGCCCTTTGTTTCCTATTTTTCTCATTTCTTTTTATCTATGGCAGCCAGTAAAATGGGTAGGAAGATCAGCCCTCCACCTTACTTATCTGTCTTCACCCCCCACAAAATCGCACAACGGATCGGTGTGGCTAATTAATAGGACGCTGTATGATATGTATGATTTCACCACTGTATAATTTTTTTTTATTATATTTGCACCTCATAGTCTGAAATCCTAACTACGTTTCCTTTTGTATCTCATTTGTAAATTACTGAAAGTATATTTAAAAAAGTCGGTAGGAGAATTTTAGGAGTGCAGAGGCAGTGTATAGGAGGACGTGGGGAGCCTTGGGGTCTTATTAGATGACCTGATGACGCAAGACTGCCTGTTAGACAAGATTGCAAGATGAGCCTATTACACTCCTGAATAATCATTTAGAAAGGGCTGCATGACATCGTTAGCGTTATCTTTTATGTGAGTCCCAAAAGACACATCAGCTGATGCTCATCGTCATCATCTGATCATTGCCCTATTACATGCAGAGATAATTGCTGAATTGACCTTAAGGGCCTTTGGGCTTCTACCAGCCTCATTTGCATAAATCCTGGAAAGGGCTATGGGAAAAGGTATTTCCATAATCCTATGGCTACTACCATCTAGCCATGTGCCCATTTAAAGTGAATGTGTTCTCATAAAATGATCTGGCGCATGGAGGTTGGGCAGGTGAGTAGCAGTGAATTTGTTAATTTCAAGAATCCTGGGACAAAATTTCTGCTGGACAACCATTTTCAATCACATAGTTTCATTTGTATTTGTACTCCTTTCCTTTATTTGTTCAGAACCAAATCGCCATAGATACTTTTGCGGCTATGACACATTTCTGCACCCAGCCTGTTGCTGTCTGGCATAGAATGATGTTTTGTGTTCCACACAATATAATGCCCACCTTTCTGGCTATAGAATAATAATATACTCACCTAACTCTGTTCCACTTTGAGCAGAATACAGCTAAACCCTGTAAATGGGGCTTGGCCGTCACCACAATGCTGTATTCCTGTCTGTGAGGGCCTGTACGCAGCTCTGTTGGCACCAAGCCAAAAATATGGTGTCGGCACCTTGAAAGCCATGCTAGCACAGTCACTGTTGTACTGAGGTGGAGTGCAGCCATGTGCATAAAGCCTTGGGGTATGTTTACACATAGCATTTCTGTCAGTATTTGTACCCAAAATCTGTATAAACTCACAAAGAAAAATTCCATTAGTTTGCACAGTTTTTCTGCTTTCAAGCCCATTTGGTTGGAAAGATACTTTGTATGAACAAAACCTTGGAAGTGAGGGGACAGTTTTCAGATTAGTAATGCGGTAGCGTAGAGTGTCTGCATTCTTGTGTGTAAATTGTCAGGGGTGAGAAGCTGTCAAGGTGGAGTGTTTTGTAATCTCTGAGTGCAATCTAAAGGGTATTAAGGTCCTTTTTACATAGGTGAATATAAGGGCACTCTATTTACATAAGGCACAATCGTGCGGACCCCGTAAACAATCCTGTATCGTTTTTGTGGCCCTTAAATATATTGCTGTCTCCAGAACATCCCCTATTTCACAGGTAGATGTACGGCCCATAGCAATATATTTTAGCATGGCCCAAAAGAGCTGGCGCGGGTGTTTTTTCTGCTCCTTGCTGATCACTGACACTTACACTTTTATCCCTAGTTATCGACCCAAAGAACATTTCTAGCACGCTCCTGGCCAATATTCGGTTGGTTAAATGGCCCCTGAATGTCTAATTGTGATGGAGTGAGGCTCCCGCCCTGTAAGACACAGTGACGCATTTTTTGTTGCACTCCTAATTAGCAGCTTGTACAGTTAAGAGCCAGCATCATTACTTGCCCGGTGCTGGCCTGGGCTGCAAGCAGTGCTGCTGAATTCTGTACAGTTTCCAGATACATGTCCGCAGCCCATGGAATTCTTATGCTTCCATAGGGTTCTATCGGCATCCGTGCTGTCCTTTTAATTTCTGGGTTATTTTCTAGTACGTACACCTTTCAGAAGAGTGTCTGTACCCAAGAGAACCTATGGGGTCATGAGTCTATCCGATTTCTTGATAGAAATTCGGATAGATATTCCTGACGTGAAAGTGGCCTAACCACATGTATTCTTACATGCTGATTGTCATCCCTGGAGCAGACTGGTTCTTCCAGTAAAACAGGGGTGGGGAACTTCCGCCCGCGGGCCGCATCCGGCCCCTGAACCTCCCGATGCGGCCCGCACCCTGCGGCTCCTGTGACACGCCTGCTCTGGAGGAAGGAGGAGCCGGCGCACACAAAAGCATCTCTGTGACAGCTGCCGTGCTGTCTGTGTCGCTCCTTCCTCCTTCCAAAGTGGCGGGTGTCTCAGAAAATGCGGGCCGCAGCGCGATGACGTCATTTCATCGCGCGCCGCCTGCAGGAGAAGACCGGCACAGAGGACCTGGGAGAGAAGAGGACCTGGACAGCGTGGAAGGAGGAAAGGTGAGAGGGATGTTTATTTTTTTTTATTTGGGGGTTAAATAGGCTACCAGGGACATGCCTGATGGGGGGGATAACTAGGCTACCAGGACATGACTGATGGGGGGGATAACTAGGCTACCAGGGACATGACTGATGGGGGGGGGGGATAACTAGGCTACCAGGGACATGACTGATGGGGGTTAACTAGTCCACCAGGGACATGAGTGATGGGGGGGGGGGATAACTAGGCTACTAGGGACAAGACTGTTGGGGGTTAACTGGTCCACCAGGGACATGACTGTTGGGTGTTTACTGGTCCACCAGGCATATGACTGTTGGGGTTAACTGGTCCACCAGGGACATGACTGTTGGGGGGGGGATAACTAGGCCACCAGGGACAGACTGTTGGGGGTTAACTGTCCACCAGGGACATGACTGTTGGGTGTTTACTGGTCCACCAGGGACATGACTGTTGGGTGTTTACTGGTCCACCAGGGACATGACTGTTGGGTGTTTACTGGTCCACAGGCATATGACTGTTGGGGTTAACTGGTCCACCAGGGACATGACTGTTGGGGGTTAACTAGGCTACCAGGGACATGACTGTTGGGGGTTAACTAGGCTACCAGGGACATGACTGTTGGGGGTTAACTAGGCCACCAGGGACATGACTGTTGGGGGTTAACTAGGCCACCAGGGACATGACTAATGGGGTTAACTAGGCCACCAGGGCCAGGCCTGATGGGGGGTTAACTAGGCTACCAGGGGCATGCCTGATGGGGGGTTAACTAGGCTACCAGGGACATGACTGAGGGATTAACTAGGCTACCAGGGACATGACTGATGTGGGTTAACTAGGCTATCAGGATATGCCTGATGGGGGTTAAATAGGCTACCAGGGACATGCCTGATGAGGGTTAACTAGGCTACCAGGGACATGCCTGATGGGGGTTAACTGGTCCACCAGGGACAGGCCTGATGGGGGTTAGCTAGGCCACCAGGGACATGACTGTTGGGGGTTAACTAGGCCACCAGGGACATGACTAATGGGGGTTAACTAGGCTACCAGGGACAGGCCTGATGGGGGTTAACTAGGCTACCAGGGACATGACTGATGTGGGTTAATTAGGCTACCAGGGACATGCCTGATGGGGGTTAACTAGGCCACCAGGGACATGCCTGATGGGGGTTAACTAGGCTACAGGGACATGCCTGATGGGGGTTAACTAGTCCACCAGGACAAGACTGATGCGGGTTAACTAGGCTACCAGGGACATGACTGATGGGGGTTAACTAGTCACCAGGGACATGACTGATGGGGGTTTACTAGGCTACCAGGGACATGCCTGATGGGGGTTAACTAGGCTACCAGGGACATGCTGATGGGGGTTAATAGGCTACCAGGGACATGCCTGATGGGGGTTAACTAGGCTACCAGGGACATGCCTGATGGGGGTTAACTAGGCTACCAGGGACATGGTGGGGGTTAACTACAATAGCAGGGGCACTAGGCGAACAATACCTTGCCTTGCCCTGGGTGCTGCAAACCCCCGATACTAACTGCCGCGCACGGTATGCGGCCCTCGAATGATTTTATTAATGCCGACCGGCCCTCGACATGGAAAAGGTTCCCCACCCCTGCAGTAAAAGAATGTAACATTTCCCATGGCTAGAAATGTCCAACATTGGTTGGGGAAGAATGAGCAAGACATCCAAGTACTGTCCTGACCCCCTAATTACTCAGAATTGTACCCAATTGAGTATCTGTGGGCACTACCTTGATCATTGTGTTTGCTCTATGGATCCTGCCCCTCTAGCATTGCTCCAGAGACCTGTGACAACCTACCAGGTCCTTATTGAGTCACTCCCAGACTAGCATAGCTGTTGTCTATGCTGCACCCTATGATTACTCTGAATATTAGCTGGTCATCTTAATAATGTGACTCGTCTGTGTACGAACAATGACCAGTCCATCACAATGTCGGGCTGCAAATACCAATTGTGCAATATCATTTCACAGGGAACAGGAAAAGGAACAGCCAGGTGAGAAACATCAAAGTTCACTTGTTATAAAAGTTTATGAAAACAGCTGCTAATACTTGTTATGTAAGATAGATTTATTTTTCTTTCTGAACTTCTCATTGAAGAACACTCTAAAAGATCTCTAGTCTGAAAAGGCTGATAACAGGGATCAGCAGACTGTGTATTCACAGCAAATTATTAGAGTTACACAGGGCCTTTCTCTTTTTGCAGCTGCACAGGAAAAACTTGTTCAGAAACCTTAGGAGCCAACTGATGTGACACCCTAACCCTGCCCGCCCTGTGTATGTAGCTAAATGGCCCCTATAGGACTGTGCTATGGGGGTAGGACCATGTACATTGTCTCCTATCAATTTCTGTCTATGTAGTAAAGCTTTGGCTCTTGTCAGCATGTTTAGGGTGTACATTGCTGTACATTACTGTAAACAGCTTTGTGTCTAGAATCCTAGATGTCTCCAGGATGTCATGCATTTCTGACACTGGTTCTACACTCCCAACCTTGCCTCCATCTTACAGGTCCTTTACTGTTGATTTATGATTTCAAGCACAGAAAGACACTTTTTATACTTCGATATGAAAATATGGAATAAATACAATGCAATAAGAGTAAAAACATTAGAAACATTTTTCAATAAATGATAAAAAAAGCAAAAGGCAAATTAATATGTATCATTTGTACAGAAATGAGACTGAGCCCTTACTGATTACTTATAGCAATGCAATTCTGACCTACCAATGCAATATCTGAAACTATTGTACATCCAGATTATAGACAATTACAATATACTTGTATAAAACAGGTTTCCTATCATTTAAGAGAGGATTTATTAGTATTCCCATTTTTGTTTGACTAAGGGCCCTATTCGACGGGGCAATTATCTTCCCAATCAGGCCGATTTGGGCATATATCGCCCCGTGTAATAAAGACAACAATCAGCTGAGGACCCAATCATTGTTGTCTTTTAAGAAGTATTAAAAATCAACGTCCGCAACTGGTTGACGCAAGTGTAAAAAATAAAATAAAGATACATCCTTACCTGTCCAGGCTCCCTATTGTCCTGCTGCTGTTTCTTTGCTCACTGAAGCTTCTGAACACATCTCTGCGGTGATAGGCCACGTCACTGTCCCACCTCCGCAGTAATAGGCTGAGCAACCAGTCACTAAGAGACTCGTTCAA
Source organism: Dendropsophus ebraccatus (assembly GCF_027789765.1). Classification (NCBI taxonomy): domain Eukaryota; kingdom Metazoa; phylum Chordata; class Amphibia; order Anura; family Hylidae; genus Dendropsophus; species Dendropsophus ebraccatus. The sequence goes on from NW_027208821.1 coordinate 7,703, forward strand.
AGGTTAAGGGGGCTGACTTTTACATATTGGCAGCGGGATGACATTCCTCTGCATGTATGTAATCTCATTAAAAATGACAGTGAAAGGCTCCGCCACGTGTTTTGCTGTGAACTCGCTGCGCGAAATCCACTGTGGATACGTTATGTGTGAACCCACCCTTAGGGCCAGTTGACACGGAGTAAAACTGGCGGAATTCCACGCGAAACTCATGGAATCCCACCAGCCTCTGTGTCATACGGCAGTCTATGGGAGGGCCGCGCCTTGTCAGTTCTTTCAAGCGGAGAGAGGAGGGCGCAAGCCCTCCCATAGACTGCCAGTATAACACAGAGGCTGGCGAGATTTTTGGCAGAGAGTTCCGCTGCGGAATTCCACCAGTTTTACTCAATGTTGAACTGGCTTTTAGGGTCCTGCTCTCCCGCCCAGCCAATCAGTGGCTGCGGCAGGGCAACACACTGATTGGCCGGGCGGGAGAGCAGACACCGGGACCCTGAGGACAGGTAACGTATACAGAGCGGAGCGGGAGGGCGGCCGGCATCAGAAGGGGTTAAGCGGCCGGCAGATTACATACACGCAGAGGTCGTTCAGACCACTGCGTGTATGTAATGACAGTGATCTGCCAGGACCTAGCCGACTCGCAGCTTTATCAACGCTGTGAGTCGGTAGGTGTGAAGGCACCCTTAAACTAAATTAAGCCACTGCCATGGTTTATGTCAATATATCTTTTTGACAGGGTTGAAAGGGTGTACCAGCAATGTACTGTTACTGAATCCAGCCTAAGGGTGCCTTCACACGTAGCGAATCGCAGCAGATTTCATGTTGTGAGTTTGCAGCGTAATCCGCTGTGAATCCTGGTACAGTAAAGTTGAATAGGTCACATACCTGCAGTAGAATTTTCATTCCGCTGCCAGTATGTGACCCGGCCTCTTTAACCCCCTGCAGCCCGCAGCTGGAGCATACATTACCTGCTTGGAGCCGCGGCTGTGTGTGCACACTGATTGGCTGATGGGGACTGACTGGAGCCTCACAAGCAGCCGCGGCACCGAGTAGGTAATGTATGCTATAGGCACAGGCTACAGGGGGTTAAAGGGGCCGGGTCACATACAGGCAGTGGAATGAAAATTCTGCGGGTATGTGACCCCAACTTTACTGTACCATGAATCGCAGCAGATATTGCTGCAAACTCACAGCGTGCAATCCGCTGTGAATCCGGTACGTGTGAAGCTACCCTAAGGGTAGCTTCACATGTACCGTATCACAGTAGATTTACTGCTGCGGATCCGCAGCAGATTTGACTAAATGAATGAACACAGCATCAAATCTGCTGCGGATCCGCAGTAGATTTGACAGTGCAGATTTAATGCTGTGGTCATTCATTTATTCAAATCTGCTGCAGATCCGGTGTGTGAAGGCACCCTTTAATGAGAATACGAGCTGTCTTCATAAAGATCGCTTTAGGTTATAGGCAAACGTGTGATATCTATGAACTCCTTTACCTGGTCTGTGGGCTGAGTGGACTGTATGTATGTAGATATTTTACTAGGACAGATGGAGGAATTGTGCAGAGCACCCCTGTTGGCCCAGAGTCTTTAGATAGCCAGCATGGGCTATCTTCCCATCCCAGTAATGAAACACTTGGATGACAACAATGGCAGCCTGTTATTACTTTACACTTCCACATGAGTTGCTAAATATTTACTTGTCACACTTCAGCAGGAGATTTTGCTAGTCTCTGCAGCCGGCAGCTGTGCTTCCTGCAGACCTGGAACATCTCCAGGAGATCAGGATTTCTTTCCTATCTATCCACAAACTTCTTACAGTAGGCTAAATAATGTTAATAGTTTAGTCCATTGCCTCTCATACTGTAATGTAAGAGCACTTTTTTTTGCATTCCAAAGGAACTCCCATTTATAAGGTGGAAAGGATATCCATATATGAACAAATGCTATTTTCTTCTCAGTGTTCCTTAGTATGGTGCAATTCTTGCTTGTTATTGTGGACCTCAGGGTACTAACAAATCAGCAGAAGAGTGCCTTTTTTCTTGTCACTTCAGTGTCTGGCACTGTATTACTTAAATATTCTTAACTGAAACTAATGGTTTAAAAATGGGGCTTGGGGGGCCTTAAAGGGGTAATCTACTCTTAAAAAAAAAAAATAAGTTAGCCAAATGTCCAAATTACACAAAAAACATTTATTCATATGTCCAATCATGCACCTAAGCTTTGGTAGGTATACTAGTCTGTTTGGATGCAGAGGTCACATATCTGCCTCAGTGGTCGTGTGCATGGCTGTTGGCATCACAGCTTGGCAATTTAATCCATGATGCCGGTAGTATGACATGGTCACATATCCACTGCCAGTATACCAAAACCAGAGTACTCACCTGTGTTTAGGTCTGTGATCACCGCCATATCTGATGCATATGTAGATGTATTTGGGATTTGATGACATTTGGATCAGTTGCTCATCTTATTTATCTGGGCACATCCCCACTCTCCCCCCAACCACAGATGTCAGGGAAGAGCAGGTTGGAGAAAGCCAGAGCCTAAGACCTCTTGTGGTGGCCTACATCCCCTCTACGCATTTAGAACACTAGGTTGAGCCTAGTGGCGTAGCTACCATGAAGGCAGGGAGGCAGTTGCTATGGTCCCCACACTGCAGGGGGCCCGGGGCCCGCCTGGCCAGTCTCCCTTGTCTTCAAGGTACCTACGCTACTGATAGTAAAGCACCCTGTCAGAGACGCAGAAGGGAGAGTCTGCAATCCCCTCTTAAACACCTCCGCACCTCCCGCTGACACAGGCTCAGAGTGTCCTGCACCAGTGTCCCCATCTCTACAAGTGGAACAGTCCAGGGACGCCCCGCCCCCAGCGCCCACCGCGGGTGGGATATTCGTTCATGGCAGAGTGCACAGGGCCTGAGGAGGAGACACACAGCAGGAGGATGGTAACTATCACTGCCAGCTGGAAGTCACCAGCTTCCCTGGCATCCTGTATAATAGGGTCACTCAGCTTCCCTGGCATCCTGTATAATGGGGGTCACTCAGCTTTCCTGCATCCTGTATAATGGGGTCACTCAGCTTCCCTGGAATCCTGTATAATGGGGGTCACTCAGCTTTCCTGCATCCTGTATAATGGGGTCACTTAGCCTCCCTGCATCCTGTATAATGGGGTCACCAGCTTTCCTAGCATCTTATATAATGGGGTCACTCAGCCTCTCTGGCATTCTGTATAATGGGGGTCACCAGCTTTCCTAGCATCTTATATAATGGGGACACTCAACTTCCCTGGCATCCTGTATAATGGGGTCACTCAGCCTCCCTGGCATCCTGTATAATAGGTCACCAGCTTCCCTGGCATCCTGTATAATGTGGGTCACTTAGCTTCCCTGCATCCTGTATAATGGGGGGTCACTCAGCTTCCCTGGCATCCTGTATAATGGGGTCACTCAGCTTCCCTGGCATCCTGTATAATGGGGGGGTCCACTCAGCTTCCCTAGCATCCTGTATAATGGGGTCACTCAGCCTCCCTGCATCCTGTATAATGGGGGTCACTCAGCTTCCTTTGCATCCTGTATAATGGGGGTCACTCAGCTTCCTTTGCATCCTGTATAATGGGGGTCACTCAGCTTCCTAGCACCCTGTATAATGGGGTTACCAGCTTCCCTAGCATCCTTTTAATGGGGTCACTCTGCTTCCCTGGCATCCTTTATAATGGGGTCACTCAGCTTTCCTGGCATCCTGTATAATGGGGTCACCCAGCTTTCCTGGCATCCTGTATAATGGGGTCACTCAGCCTCCCTGCATCCTGTATAATGGGGGTCACTCAGCTTCCTTTGCATCCTGTATAATGGGGGTCACTCAGCTTCCTTTGCATCCTGTATAATGGGGTCACTCAGCTTCCCTAGCACCCTGTATAATGGGGTTACCAGCTTCCCTAGCATCCTTTATAATGGGGTCACTCTGCTTCCTGGCATCCTTTATAATGGGGTCACTCAGCTTTCCTGGCATCCTGTATAATGGGGTCACCCAGCTTTCCTGGCATCCTGTATAATGGGGTCACTCAGCTTCCCTGCGTCCTGTATAATGGGGTCACCAGCTTTCTTGGCATCCTGTATAATGGGGTCACCAGCTTTCCTGGCATCCTGTATAATGGGGTCACTCAGCTTCGCTGGAATCCTGTATAATGGGGTCACTCAGCTTCCCTGGAATCCTGTATAATGGGGTCATCCAGCTTCCCTAGCATCTTGTATAGTAGTCAGTATAATGAAGGTCACCCCCCTGGACTCAGAGCACTGCCCAGACCTCCTCCTGCACCCACCCAGCTGCTCACCCTGCCCCCCAGCTTCTCCCCTGCACCCCACTCCCAGCTGCCCCCCCCTAGCTGCTCCCCCTGCCCCCAGGTTCTCCCCAAGCTTCTCCCCCTGCACCACCCCAGCTGCTCTCCCTGCCCCCCCCTGCACCCCTCAGCTGCTCTCCCTGCCCCTCAGCTTCTCCCTTGCCCCCCATCTTCTCCCCTGCCCCCTCCAGATGCTCCCCCTGCACCCCCCAGCTGCTTCTCCCCCTGCACCACCCCAGCTGCTCTCCCTGCCCCACAGGTAGTTCCCCTTCCCCCATCTGCTCCCCCCTTCCCACCCCCATGCACCCCCCAGCTGCTCTCCCTGCCCGTATCTGCTCCCCCTGCACCCCCCAGCTTCTCCCCTGCCCCCTCAGCTTCTCCCTTGCCCCCCAGCTTCTCCCCTGCCCCCTCCAGATGCTCCCCCTCCCGTCACCCCAGCTGCCTCCCTTCCCCAGTCACCCCAGCTGCCCACGCTGCAGACTAGTTGTGGTCGGAGAAGTCCTTCATGATGCTGCGCCAGATTGAGAAGAAAGCAAAAAGTGAGCGACGGCAATCGGAGAAGACGTCACCTGTGAGTCATTAGTAAATGCACTGTAATCACTTCTATAGTGTGCAGAGCTTGTGTACCGTTGGGGTCTAAATGGGTCAGTGTATGGTTTGCGGTAGTGTACTGCCACAGCCCCGCGGTCACTACAGTACACTAGCGCAAACTTTTAAACTAGAATCAAACTACAACAGCTGCAGGCACTACAACTCCCAGCATATCCTGAGGGCTGCAGACTGTCAGGTACATGCTGGGAGTTGTAGTGCCTGCAGCTGTTGTAGTTGGGTCCTATACACTGGATGCTTTGTGGCATATAAGAATACATAGATCTGTGGGGGCTCAGTGCAGGGAAGTGACCCCAGAACATCACTAATAAGGGATAGGGGGAGATATTTTTGTTTATCCCCTATTAGTGATGTTCTGGGGTCACTTCCCTGCACTGAGCCCCCACAGATCTATGTATTCTTATATGCCACAACGCATCCAGTGTATAATGCACCTAGGACCCAACTACAAGAGCTGCAGGCACTACAACTCCCAGCATGTACTGACAGTCTGCAGCCCTCAGGATATGCTGGTAGTTGTAGTACAGTGTAGACAGATATATTGCTGGACCCTCAGGGCTGATGGTTGTCACTCACAGATTGCAACCACCAGGAGCCTCTGCACACAGAGATTTATTAAAGGGTTTGTCCTCTCAGAGACGACAACTCCAGTATACGCTGAGAGCTGTATAAATGTAGGGATTTGTCACGGATACAGATAGATCCAGGAGAGGAGCGGCTCAGCATGTCGTGTCTCACTGGTTCTATATTGGTGGCCCCAAGGATTATTTCCTCTGGTGGGCCCCCAGGTACCCAAGTCCGACACTGGATAGAAGCAGGTCCCCAAAATAAGATGTCCCCGGCCTCCTTCCTTCCTCCATCATGTATGTTTGATGAGAAGAGCGGGCATCAAGCAGAGCGGCACCCAAGTGCCAGGGTATATACCATGCATGTAACCTGCCAGTGCCGGGGGGGGGGGCGCCTCAGCATGCAAAGTGCCTAGAGCAGCATGAACTCTAAATACAGGCCTGCCCGCACCCCGCAGGTGTCTCAGAGCTGCCCCAACCAGCAGGGACTCCGAGCGGCCTGCTACCACTCACCCCCCCCTCCACCCCAGGGAAGAGCATCTCAGAGCTGCCAAAGCGGGGGGACAGCTCCATATCGCCGGTACAGGTAATATGTTGGGGCACCCCATAGACTCTTTTGCTATGGGGCCCCTTGAATCCTAGTTACACCCCTGGTTGAGCCCAAGCTTGCATGTGAAGGGGGGATCGGGTGCGATAGCAGCCAATTTTATCTGTTAATTGGCCATATAATCTTTGTATGCTATATATAGACTTCAGTGTAGAAGTTGCATAGCAATAGGTTTATAAATTTACAGCACATAGGAAAAAAATCTACAGCTTGCTGTCATATTGTTGCAAATTTTTCCACAATGTGTGCGATTTTGTTAAACACATAGTCACATGCAATGTACTGTAGCAGTGGAGATTTCCAGTGTGAAATCTAATTAGTTGCATGTGCACATGGACATAGAGTCTTCTGTAAGGCAGCCAACAGCTTCTAGCTTTGAGGCTACCTACCAGTGCGGGAAATAATACCTTTATATGGGAATAAACACTTTATACCCTACATCCAAACGCAACAATTTATAAATAGGCAACGTGATACAAATGTTAAAGGGGTATATGTTATTGGGGGTAACAAAAACAATGTTTCTAAACAATCCCCCTTCCCAATACCACCCTATGTAAAATTCTGTACTCTGGGTCAACTCTGACCACAGTCAGCTACCGCCCACCACCCCCCTTTGTGGGCCCAGGACATGTGATCTCCTCTCTGGGCTTGGTTAGCGGTCTATTCACTTGGTAACCTGGGCCCCAGGAGACATTATCTGCATCATCTCCATGCACCTGTGATGCTTACATGTGACTCTGAGCCTAGGTTTCTGTTGTATGGAAAGTTATAGTTCCATCTCTGCTTGCTGTCATATGTACCTGACTTTGTGTTTGTGTTACAGCTCTGTATATTGTGTTATAGATATTCTTAGAGTTTGGATGGAACTAGAATGTTTTCATTCACAGTCAGCAAGTAGAGATCTAAACCTACACTGCACCTCCCACCCCCTGGTAAACAGATGCCCGTTATACAGCACATAGGTACACCATGCATGCATCAGCTCTGCTACATCATCCGTAGTATGAAATACAGTATTGGGGTGATGTGATGCAAAGTCAGTGAAAACAACAGTCCTGTGTTTACTGTGCAATAGTAATAGTAACCCCTTTAAAAGTGTCTTCAATTCTGTGGCCCGGGGAACAACTTGTCTGCATGGGTACAGCCTTTCTTGTCAGCCTTCCATCACCAGACATGATTTTCTGCAGGGGGAATGTAGCATTAATGGACAATTTCATGTAACGCATGGATGAGCCGAGTCTGTGGCAGATGCTCTCATTGTACAATTATCTGTGCAAAATCTGTGCATATCTTTTAGTGCTGTTTTGAACATGCCTATTGAAATAAATTGGGGCTGGAAACCACACATCTTCTAGATCACGTTTTGCACATAATTTATATGATTTTGCATATGATTTATAGCATAAAAATCTCCTATTGAGTCTAGATGCTGGTGATGTCTTCTCTTTGCAAGGATATTCTCCCTCATTGCACTCTAATGCAGGTGTGATGCATTTTGTGACTGTGAAGATTAGATCCTCTTCTCATATCAGTGCTTATTTCTGGAACATGAATTATTTGGTAGGTAGGGTGAGCCTCGTCCAGGGAATGGGGTGATCTTTCATCGGTAAATGAGTTCACCAGTCAGAAGAGTGACTACAGTAATATCCAGCATGTGCATCACCCAAGAAACCCTCTACAGCTTTTATTAAAATGTGCTCTGGGTCTATTTTCTGCCTAGCTACATGCAAAGATCATAAACTGCGTAAACTTCCTTAAAGGGGTTATCCAGCGCTACAAAAACATGGCCACTTTCTTTTAGAGACAGCACTACTCTTGTCTCCAGTTAAGGTGTGGTTTGCAATTAAGTTCTATTCACCTCAATGGAACGGAGTTACAAAACCCCACCCATACTGGAGACAAGTGGTGCTGTCTCTGGGACAAAAGTGGCCATATTTTTGTAGCGCTGGATAACCCCTTTAAAGGGAACCAATCACACTAAAATTGGCCATAAAACTAAGGAAGCGTGCTAGTAAATCAGCCAGCACGCTTCCTAAACATCATCCTGTACCCTCCGTCCCATGTACATACAGTCCACAAAGTTAGTTTAATAGTCTCCCGCGCTCTATGTAAATTACCATGCAAGTAGTCACAGTGGGCGGGTGGCTGGTCAAGTAGTCACGGTGGGCGGGGGCTTCTTCAAGTAGTCCTGGGCCGGCACGGCCACGCTGACGCCCTTACTATGCTGCGCATGCGCAGTGCTGCCGGATAAGACGCTGCTGTACAGCGCCGGAGCAGCATAGTACATCAGCGGCTTCACCCACTGTACTGCGCATGCGCAGCATAGTAAAGACGTCTGCGTGGCCGACGTGCAATGCCGCCAATACCCCCCACCCCCGAGTGACGTCACCAGGCGCCGTTTTCCAACACGCCCAGAGGGGCGTGATTACTGCGCCAGAGCTGGCCCCGGACCCAGTGACTACTTGAAGAAGCCCCTGCCCACCGTGACTACTTGACCAGCCACCCGCCCACCGTGACTACTTGCATGGTAATTTACATAGAGCACGGGAGACTATTTAACTTTATGTACATGGGACGGAGGGTACAGGGGGATGTTTTAGGAAGCGTGCTGGCTGATGTACCAGCACGTTTCCTTAGCTTTATAGCCTATTTTAGTGTGATTGGTTCCCTTTTAAGGAATGCTAGTTTGCAGAAATGCAACTTAAAACACGTTTCCCCAAAGATATCTGTTCTAAACAGCAACCTGTACATCATATATAGGGTCACATTACTATCAGGCACTGTACAGTATTGACAATAGTATAAATAGGGCTTTAAAACTTGAGATATTGCTTCCTTTATGTTCAAAGGAAAAGTCCGGCTAAAATTTTTATTAAAGTATCGACTGCCCCCCAAAAGTTATACAATCACCCATCTACACTTATTATGGGAAATGCTTTATAAAGTGCTTTTTCTCCCTGCACTTACTACTGCATCAAGCATCACTTCCTGGATAACATAGTGATGTCACTTCCTGGATAACATGGTGATGTCACGACCCGACTCCCAGAGCTGTGCGGGCTGTGGGGTGCTGGAGAGGACGATGGCCAAGGGACACTGAGGGACACAGGGCACTGGAGGGAACACTGAGCATCCCTCTGCCATCATCCTCCCAGCAGCCACAGCCCGCACAGCTCTGGGAGTCGGGTCGTGACATCACCATTATATCCAGGAAGTGAAGCCCTGATGCAGTAGTAAGTGCAGGAAAAAAAAGTACTCTATAAGGCATTTCCCATAATAAGTGTAGATTGGTGATTTATATAACTTTTGGGGGGCAATACAATACTTTACTAAAAATTTTAGCCAGACCTTCTCCTTTAAACCAAGTCTTACTGAGAATGAGAAGATAGTAAGCAATCCAGGCAACTGTTACAGCGCACATTCATTCTGGATAGGTATATATACAACCAGCCACCTATCATTAAAAGTGACCTTTTTGTATTATGACTTCTCTACACAGGTGTAATGGGTAAATTAAGCAGTTTTCATGACTTATTTTATATCATACGTCATGGTGCTTGTTGAAGTAAAAAGTGATCTTTTATCAACTGCGGATTGCGTTAAGTGGGCGGGGCTTTGTGGGATTAGCACCACTTAGCCCCACCCACAGCGCCACCGTTGGCACAGCCCCTCCATGACATCAAAGGCACAAGCCCCGCCCCTCGTCAATCTTTGAAACAGGCTGACCTAAAGCTCTAGGCCAGACCCCCTCTAGGTTGGCCCACCAATGGGTGTTGAGGGATCGGGGCCTGTGTGCCGATTATGTCACGGTGTTGCGGGTCCAACCGTGGCACTGTAGGCGGGGCTAAGTGGCGCTAATGCCGCAAAGCCCGTCCACTTAACGCAGTCTGCAGTTGATTAAAAGATCATTTTTTACTTGAACAAGCATAATGCAAAAAGGGGGTTACAGTGTCACTTTAAGGTTGGCACAATGAAGACATTGATAGTGTCACCCAACTGACTAACCATAATATGGTGTGGAAAGGTCAGAACAGAGTCTGAGCAGCGCCTGAAACCGACAAAGCAGGCCTTTTATATGTTTAGTACTGATGTGTAGACTGCTTATATTCATAACCTGTATTAGTGGGGGTGGGGGTGGTTAACGATTCTCAATAACAGGTCTCCTTAGTGAGCATCACTACCCTGCCCCCCCCCCCCCAAACTGTGCCTGGGCAACTCTACTAACTAGTACCCTGCTCTGCTGCCCTCAATTGTTGGGAAGAAAGAACCCTAGAACAGCAGTCTACAGATGGGTGTCTCATCTTTTTAGAGGATTTGTCAAGTACAAATAATCTGCCTTCTGCAGGAGAGCTACAGTTCTGTAGTACAGTACTGTAGTTTAGGTATTTTACATTGCCGTTCCCAAAACAGTTACATAGTAGATGTATGGATTCAAACCATATAGTGTATAGAATGCTTTATGATTTAAAAAAAACAAACTTAAAAACTCAGAAAATACAGTTCTAAGCTGCTTCCCCATGGATTCCTTTACGTTTGTTTTGCCAGTCATTAGGATGATCATGACGGGTAATATTACCTGCTACTCTCAGGTGAAGTATGTGCTGCGTCTTCATCCAACTTTGTCATTAGGTCGCATGTGAGTCACCTACTGGGCGAACCTGTTGTAACATACAGGGAGTGGTTTCTTTATTGTGCACAGTCACAACTTGCCTCCGTCAAGGTCTATGAATTTTCTGATCTGGTCACTGTAACAAGCAGACAAGTGTGTGGCAGCTGGGGCAAATACCCATAATAACAGTGGTAGTCAAGCTGGTTTCTTCCTGTATGTTGCACACTGCCATTAATACTGGAGTTGTTTCGGCATGGATCCTGTGGTTACATTAATTTCTCAGTCACTAAATGGCATTTAGAAACGATGCTGTGATTTGAGATGAGTGAATAGTGAAATAAAGTGGAATGCATCTGGGACAGCAGGGGAAGCATGCCTGGGTGCATCTAACATGTCAAAGTCGCAGTATTACGCCACTATCACAGCCTGTCTAAGTACACTCCAAACACAATATAACCTCTATGTATAATGGAAAAACTACTTGGAAAGCTTCTTCCTCTACATTAGCGTGGACAGAGAGCCAAATATTAAGCAAAAGAAACTTTTATCATGCACCCCCTTTAAATCATGTCGCCCTTTAAATCATGTCGCCCATGACAACCACAGATGGCATAGGCAAGGGGGAAATTAAACAGCACCCACCGCTAACGGTCATTGTGTACGTATGTGTTTGAATGATGCGGTGAGTCCTCCAAAAATTACTTCAAATTCTTTACAGGACGCACAGTGCGCAAATCAGTAGTACCAAGATAATAGTTTTTTATGGCACACTCACAGTATACAACCGTATACCAGATATATAATTTTTTTTTTTCCTTTTTGGCATTCTAAAAAAAAAAAAAAAAAAAAAAAAAAGGCGCTCAAATTATTTATAGGACGCACAGTGCACAAATCAGTAGTACCCAGATAATAGTTTTTATGGCACACACAGTATACAGCCAATACCCTATGGGTCCTATTACACTGAGCGATTTTTAACGATTAATGGACCAACTATAAACCAATCGCAAACGAGAGTGTTATCATTAACCTGAAATCGTTCATCACATTACACAGAACGATGGTCGTTAGATACGATCGTTATTACGATCGTTATGCGATTGCGTTTATTCCTTCTGATCTCAGAAAAACAATGGGCAATGTGCTATTACACTGAATGACTAGTGAAAAAAATGCGGAACTTGAGCGAATAAACGTGGAATTACAGCGGACGATTAGCGAAACAATTAACGATAATTTTAGGTACAGATCTAAATCAAAGACATACGAACGATTTTTCGATCGTTGCCTGCAATATAACGATTTTTTACACGATAATCGTCCCGTGTAATAGGGCCCTATCTCTCCAGTAGACCAACTACAGCCTATTTCTCACCCTGCACTGCCTGCCTGTCTGAATACTGTCTCGTTGTCGATCAAATACTACTTGCTCATCACTAGCTGTGATGTATTTCCACTGTCATAACAATGTTCCAGTGTAGACACCGGCAGGCTATGAGAGGTCTTCCCTTGTTACCTATAACTTAACTGTCGTGCCGGAAGTGGGGAAAAACACCTATTTTGCATGTAGCAGCATCCGCTGCTAGGATATAACCTGTGGTGGTGATGTCATGTGCGTTATGATTTAGTTTTTTATCCAACATGGTTTACATATTTTCTTTCCTTTTTATAGGATCCTGCAGTGACACAAATCACCAGCGGCAGCCATGGGACTGTTGAAGAATTTAACCCTTTTTCTGAAAATTCTCGCTTGGTGGGTATCAGTAATGTTGTTCTGCCCATTCCCACATTACAAGGAAGAGCTTGCCTTGTGAGCTGGTTCTATGCAGTCACTTATTACTCTCATGTGCTTACTTAATTTTGTTAGCCATCTGTGACGTGATGTCTTATGCAGTATGATCCATTTCTATATATGCAAAGTATGTTGGGACTGCCTAGCTAGTCACGTTATACACTGTTGTGTGCAGTTTTACAGACAACTGTTCCCTCCTAAATCCAATTAATATTGTTTGTGATTATTTAATTTGTTAATTTCTATAAATTGTTTGCTTACAGACAACAAATCAGAAAACTGTGCCGGTACAGCCCGTGATGCCTTCTCAGCCTGCTGTTTTACAGCCATCTGTGGAGCCATCTCCGCAGGTACATGTTGTTTAATTATTTTGGTGAAAGAGACGGGACTGTGTAGGCTGGTTGGCTCCCACATTTGCACTGCAAGTGTCAGAGACAGAGAGATGATCACTGTCCTACTAGCCATGTTGTGTGGACCCCTAGTGTATGTAAGTAACCTTTTAGAAAGTACAAAAAAAAGTAACCGGCAGCAGTAGTGTGGAAATTGACCACTGGACATTGTAGAATCTCTTCTGTGAACGAACGTTAAAGGAGTTTTCTGGGATAAGTGTTAATGCTTAGTATTAATGTACAGTATTTATCCTTAGGAAAGTATGTGGGGAGCAGACTTTAGACATCTCTGCCCATTACTCATTTAAATAGGCTTTACACTGAGAATCACTACATCTTTTGTTTACATGCCTGCACATAGCTGCATATCACACACAGGGCCAGCCTTAGGATAGATGGCACAGTGTGCAGAATTTGCCTTCCTCTGCTGTCCCCATTTACCATTAGCCTCCCTCTCCTGCAGTCCTCATATAGTATCAGCTCCGCTGTGGGGGAAAAATTAAATAATAAACACCAATCGTCACCTAGCATCTGCTAGCTCCTCCAGTGTACTGTCTTGTTCCCCACTTTGTGCCTCTCTGCTCTGTTGTGCAGTGACTCTGTAGCATAGAAGTATAAAGCTTGTGACCGCAGACCCTATTTAACTATAAGTTTGCCATTAGACGATTAGAGTGTCATCATCATCATCATCTTGGAGGGGGAACCAAAATGACATTGCATTTGTGTAAAAGGAGAACACTATTATTATGCATAATCAACTATGCAAATAGTGGATATTGTGGCAAAAAAACTGACTGTTATTGAAAATACCACAGTTGCTCCATAACAGAAGAGAAATCTTGCAAATTCAGCTTTCCCCTTTCTTAGATTGGCAGAGGACTCTGTAGAAGTCATGCTCACCCTACATGCTGGAGCAGCTGCACTACATGAAGTTGTCCCCCACCCTTGCGGTCTGGGGGTCACACAATAGGCTCATGCACACCCTAGTTAGCCAGTGGGCAATCAGCAACACAAACTGTTAGCATTTTCTTTTTATTATTAAACCCTTGTTTATCACCACTTCTGGTACCATACAGTCTGCAGTAGATGTTTACATGACTGTGAAATATCTGGAGTAGAGGTTTTATGTTCATTCTTTCCCTCTTTCTCGAAGGCAGTAGCAGCAGCAGCACAAGCCAGCCTCCTGCAGCAGCAAGAGGAGCTAGACAGGAAAGCAGCTGAGCTTGAAAGGAAAGAACAAGAAACAAGGAATGTAAATATTAACTGTGAGTATACAGAGGTTTCAGGGTGTGAGCTGCTATGATTTTGTGCAATGTGTTGCATAGGCCCTTTTTTATAAATATTATGTCAGCTGCCACTCATCTTCTTTTCTTTCTATTTTTTTTCTGGTTTTGAAAAATATTGCAGCTCTGCCTACACACATGCAGCTGTTTTTTGTTAATTTAGGGGACAATTTTCCTTGGCCAATGACATGGCCTGATAGGTGCAAATACTTCACATACTGGGGGGGGGGGTCTTCAATAGGCCCCCTCCTGTCATTGAAACCTATCCAAATTGTGGCCATCATGTTGTTTGGGTGACAGATGCCCAGAAAACTTAGATGCTGCCTTCATAGTTCAACCACTTACTTTATCCAGGATGTAAACTACAAGGATCCAAGGTTTTTCTGTTGCTTTATGTTAAAGCAAGAGCCATATTATCATGCAACAACCAAGATTCCATGATGTCCGGCACAGGAGACCGGTGCCAGGCTGTTCCTGCTCCGCTGACAAAAGCTTTTGCTGGTCATTAAGGCGATTAAAGGGGTATTTTGAGATTTACAGTGGGGAAAATAAGTATTTGATACACTGCTAACTTTGCAAATTGTTCACCTACAAACAATGGAGTGGTCTGTAATTTTTACTATAGGTACATTTCAACTGTGAGAGACAGAATCTATTTTAAAAAAATCCAGAAAATCACATTTTATGATTTGTAAATGAATTTGCAAATTTTGCATGAAATAAATACCAGCAAGAATTCTGTTTCTCCTACTTCTCCTACTCTGCGTTCATTACGTGTATTATTTGCACCTGTTTGAACTCATTAGGGGAGATTTTTCAAGCTGGTGTAAAGTAGAATTGTCTTAGTTGCCCCTAGCAATCAATCAAATTCCACCTTTCATTATTCAAAGCATCTAAGGAATGAAAAGCAGAATCTGATTGGTTGCTAGGGGCAACTAAGACAATTCTACTTTACACCAGTTTGATAAATCTCCCCCATTATCTGTATAAAAAAGCACCTGTCCACACACACTTATTCAGTCAGTCACACTCCATCCTCTTCACAATGGCCAAGACCAAAGAGCTGTCTAAGGGTGCCTTTACCCAGAAAGATTTATCTGACAGTTTTTTGTTTTTTTTTTGTTTTGTTTTTTAAGCCAAAGCCAGGAACAGACTATAAACAGAGATCAGGTCATAAAGGAAAGACTGAGACTCCTCCACTTTTCAAATCCATTCCTGGCGTTGGCTTTAATAATCTGTCAGATAAAACTTTGTGTAAAGGCACCCTAAGGACACAGGAATAAAATTGTAGACTTGCATAAGGCTAAGATGGGCTACAGGACAATAGGCAAGCAGCTTGGTGATGAGGTGACAACTGTTGGCACAGTTATTAGAAAATGGAGGAAACACAAGATGACTTAAACACAGTCTTGAGGCTCCATGGAAGTTCTTGTCCATAGGGTAAGAATCATTCTGAAAGGTCAAGAATCAACCCAAAACTGCATGGGAGGACCTGGTCAATCACCTGAAGAGAGCTGGGACAACAGTCTCAAAGATTACCATTTGTAACACACTATGCTGTCATGGGTTGAAATCCTGCTGGGTATGCAAGGTCCCCCTGCTCACGCTACCATATGACCAGGCCTGTTCGAAGTTCACCAGTGACCATATAGATCGTGGTCGGGCAATTAATTTTCCCATGGAGCCACATGAGAAATTGGAATGGTTTTAGAGGGCCAGACTAATATAACTCCGTTCTCAGGGCGGCTTTTGCAACCACTACAGTAGCACTGCCCAACCACTGTGTGTCAGTGAGCTGGGAGAATGAACACCAGGGGTCTACACCAGGCAGGGAGAGCAGGGGACATTACTTTTTGGGGCTTTATTAATTCTGTATGACATGGATTCATGGGGCCTCAAAACTTAATGTTTAGAGTGCTGCTGACACTGAGCTTATCAATCTCATGCAGGCCGGTCAGTACTAGTTAAAGGGAATGTGTCGCAAAGTTAAAAAATTTTTTGAAAGTGTTAGAACTGAATTTGTTATTTTTTTTTGTTAATTTATATGTGGTTTTCATTTTTTTTACATCTAAGGAAATATGAAAAATTAACAATCTAATTTTCCATATTTCCCAGTGATGACCACCAGGGGGAGCTCCACCAGGAAACTGCTGGTAAAAGCAGCCTGAAAGCCGGCTGCTGAAAAAAAGAGGCAGTCTCTGCTCAACTGCTGTGACATCATCACCTCCCTCCTCTTTTCACAGGGGAAACAAAGAGGGGAAAGGTGCTATTATGTGTACTGCTGGGCAGCGCCATTTTGTTGTTGTCTGCACAGCAGTACACATATACAAGTGTGTCCCTAGCCTTTCATAATAAACCTCAACTGCTGCAGAACCTCCTAATACACCTCAACCTGCTGCAGAACCTCAGACAGCTCGCCTGCTCACACTCATCTCCCAAACTTCTCACCGCCCATCCCCCGCATGCACATAGTATTGTTGTTACACTTATACAGACAGCTCATGTCATACATTCCACATGTAGAGGGTATGTAATACAGGAGAGTACAGGCTATTGCTCTCTGGTGTCAGCAGTGTCACACGTTACATGGGTAGAGGAGGTGTGTATGTGTGTGTGTGTGTGTGTATATATATATATATATATATATATATATATATATATATATATATATATATATATGCACACACCTCTGTGTAACGTGTGACACTGCTGACACCAGAGAGCAATAGCCTGTACTTTCCTGTGTGTGTGTGTGTGTATGTGTATATATATATATATATATATATATATATATATATATATAATATAGTGTTACCTTGGTTTAATAGTAACTTGGTTTAAGAGCGTTTTGGTTTAAGAGCTCACAGTTTTTAAAAATTGTGACTTGGTTTAAGAGCATTGCTTTGGTTTAAGAGCTCCCTGTGCTGGGGGGGAGGGGGAGTGGGGGAGGGGCATGGTCTGCATAGCGGGGTCTACAGCACTGTACTCCAACCCAGGAAGTCTCCCTCACCTTCCAAATCATAGCTGATCCACTCCAGGCTGGGGCTTACATCAGGGGACAGGACTGTGGAGGTAATCTCTCCATAGCTGTAACTTCTCTCTCCCCGGACAGAGAGTGCTGCATGTATGTGCCCACATCTGCCCTGCTCATTCCTTCATGCTCTCTGCAGTCTCTGTCAGCCCTTGTGTTTTCCATCCTCTCTATTACTGTACAGTAACTTATAATATCACATATTCTGCTGTTTCTGAATGTTTGTTTTATTAGATTTACCTGTTGTTCAGAATAATAAATCATTATTTTTGGGGTGTGGAACCAATTGTCTGCATTTCTATGATTTCTTATGGGAAATTTTGCTTTGGTTTAAGAGCGGATTTGGATTACAAGCACGGTCCCGGAACGAATAATGCTCGTAATCCAAGGCACCACTGTGTATATATATATATATATATATATATATATATATATATATATATATATATAAACAGTAGAGGGCTTCAAAACAGGGCTAGACAAGTTCTTAGAGCAAAATAATATAAATGCATATGTATAGAACCTATCACCCCTCCCCCTTCCCTGTGTCCATCCCCTCCTTGGTTGAACTTGATGGACATGTGTCTTTTTTCAACCGTATTAACTATGTAACTATATATATATATATATATATATATATATATATATATATATATATATATATATATATATATATATATATATATAAATATATAATATATACACACACATACACACCTCCTCTACCCATGTAACGTGTGACACTGCTGAAACCAGGGAGCAATAGCCTGTACTTTCCTGTATGTGTGTATATCCTCTGTGTAACGTGTGACACTGCTGACACCAGAGAGCAATAGCCTGTACTTTCCTGTGTGTGTATGTGTATACATACACACATACAGGAAAGTACAGGCTATTTCTCTCTGGTGTCAGCAGTGTCACACGTTACACAGAGGATATACACACACACATACAGGAAAGTACAGCCTATTGCTCTATATATATATATATATATATACGGTTGAAAAAAGACACATGTCCATCAAGTTCAACCAAGGAGGGGATGGACACAGGGAAGGGGGAGGGGTGATAGGTTCTATACATATGCATTTATATTATTTTGCTCTAAGAAATTGTCTAGCCCTGTTTTGAAGCCCTCTACTGTTTTTATATATATATATATATATATATATATATATATATATATATATATATACACACACACATACACACCTCCTTTACCCATATAACGTGTGACACTGCTGACACCAGAGAGCAATAGCCTGTACTCTCCTCTGTGTGTGTATATATATATATATATATATATATATATATATATATATATATATATATATACACATACATACACACACACACACACACACACACACACACACACACACACACACACAGAGGAGAGTACAGGCTATTGCTGTGACAGGGGGGAGAGGCTGGAGTGACAGGGGGGAGAGAGGCTAAGGTGACAGGGGGGAGAGAGGCTGGGGAGACGGGGGGGGGAGAGAGGCTGGGGTGACAGGGGGGGGGGAGAGAGGCTGGGGTGACAGGGGGGGGGGGAGAGAGGCTGGGGTGACAGGGGGGGGGGAGAGAGGCTGGGGTGACAGGGGGGAGAGAGGCTGGGGAGACGGGGGGGGGAGAGAGGCTGGGGTGCCAGGGGGGGGGAGAGAGGCTGGGGTGACAGGGGGGGGGGGAGAGAGGCTGGGGTGACAGGGGGGGGGGAGAGAGGCTGGGGTGACAGGGGGGAGAGAGGCTGGGGTGACAGGGGGGGGGGGAGAGAGGCTGGGGTGACAGGGGGGGGGGAGAGAGGCTGGGGTGACAGGGGGGGGGGAGAGAGGCTGGGGTGACAGGGGGGAGAGAGGCTGAGGTGACAGGGGGGAGAGAGGCTGGGGTGACAGGGGGGAGAGAGGCTGGGGGTGACAGGGGGGAGAGAGGCTGGGGTGACAGGGGGGAGAGAGGCTGGGGTGACAGGGGGGGAAAGAGGCTGGGGTGACAGGCTGGGGTGCCAGGGGGGGGGGAGAGAGGCTGGGGTGACAGGGGGGGGGGGAGAGGCTGGGGTGACAGGGGGGGGAGAGAGGCTGGGGTGACAGGGGGGGAGAGAGGCTGGGGTGACAGGGGGGGGAGAGAGGCTGGGGTGACAGGGGGGGGAGAGAGGCTGGGGTGCCAGGAGGAAGCTGATGTGAAGGGAGGCTGGAGTGACAGGGGAGAAGCTTACGTGGGGCACAGGGAGGAGGCGCAGTAGAGGCAGGCTGGTTCCCCGCAGTACAGTGGATGCGGTGAGCTTTCGGCACGGACAGGCTGTAATACACCGGCCCGGAAGCTCACAGCTGCTGCCCCTCGGTTACCGGACTTCTCTCCTGCTCTGCAGCGTCGCGATGTCACGTGGTCGCCGAGCAGGAGAGAAGTCCGGGCACTGAGGGGCAGCAGCTGTGAGCTTCCGGGCCGGTGTATTACAGCCTGTCCGTGCCGAAAGCTCACCGCATCCCCGTAACTGTACTGGGGGGGACCGTCCTATCCAGCCCACCCCTGGCTGGTCTGCTGGAAGGTTAGTGGGAGCGGTCCGCGGGCCAGTCCGACACTGTTTGGGGAGGCTAGGGAGGGGAGAGAGCTGCACAGAGCTCTCCTGTCTACTCTCTGTGCGGTTTCTCTCCTCCCCTGTCCTCGTTCCTCTTGCTGGGCAGGGACTTCAAAAAAATGGCGCCGCCACCCCGCCCCAGTTAATTCAGCTGTGTACTGCACATGTCTATGCACATGTGCAGTACACAGCGACGGAGCCTCCAGTTTAAGTGAACCAGACGGACTCCGTCGGTTCACTCTAATGTTATGGAGGTGCCGTATAGTGTCTGTGTGTGTGTCGTGAAATGACGTCACACACAGACACTATTAAAATGGCAGCCCCCTGTGCATACATTCATTTGATTAAAAGACACTCAAGCCCTATGCAAAAAAAAAAAAATGCAAAACACCTATTTTTTCTTATTACCTTTTATTAAAATTTTTTCAAAAATGTGACACTGTCCCTTTAAAGGGCTAGATGTGGCCCGTGGGACGCACAATGCCCAGGTCTGATCTACATGATCCAGAAGGAGGCATGGGAGAAGGTAACGTGGTCAGATGAGGCCAAAATAGAACTATTTTGGGATGAACTCCACTCTTCATGTTTGGAGGGAGTAGGATCAGTACAACCCCCAAGAACACATGAAGCATGGTGGTAGAAACCTCACACTTTGGTGGTGCTTTTCTGCAAAGGGGACAGAATGACTGCAGTGTATTAAAGAGAGGATGGATGGGGGCCATGTATTGCGAGATTTTGGCCAACAACCTCCTTCCTTAAGTAAGCATTAAAGAGCATTAAAGAGCATTAAAGATTAGCCGTGGCAGGTTCTTCCAGCATGACAATGATCTGAAGCACACAGCCAGGCCAGCCAAGGAGTGGCTCCATAAGAAGCATTTCATGGTTCTGGAGTGGCCTAACCAGTCTCCAGACCTGAACCCAATAGAAAATATTTGGAGGGAGCTGAAACTGGATGTTACAGCCTGGAATCTTAAGAGATCTATAGAAGATCTGTATGGAGGAATGGGACGAAATCCCAGCTGAAGTGTCTGCAAACTTGGTCAAGAACTACAGGAAACATCTGACCTCTATAATTGCAAACAAAGGTTTCTGTACCAAATAGTAAGTTCTGTTTTTCAGAAATCCTAAATAATTATTTCCAGAAAATTACATTGCTTGATTCTTAACTTTTCTCTATAGATCCTGTCTCTTACAGGTGAAGTCTACCTACGATGAAACTTGCAGAGCTCTTCATACTTTGTAGGTGGGAAAATCTGCAGTATATCAAATACTTATTTCCCCACTGTATAAAAGTTGTTGCCGGGGGTGTGCCAAAAATAAAAAAATAACCAATACTTACCTACTTAGGTCCCGTTCGACACACCACCAATATAGTGTTGATGTTACTAAGAATAGTGCATTAATTTTAAAAGCTGGATAACCCCTGTAAGCAATATAATAAGTCTGCCTGACATGCTTTCTCCCTTTCTACAGTAAGACAGAATAACTGGCCTCCTCTTCCTTCTAAGTGCCCCATTAAACCATGCTTCTATCAGGACTTCTCTGCAGACATCCCAGCAGATTTTCAGCGCACTTGTAAAATGCTGTATTACCTATGGATGTGTAAGTATCTAGCTGGGAATGGGGTAGTGACACATACCTGTAAATGCCTTAGAAAAAGAATTTATCACAATCTCCGTAGTGATATAAAAGTCTTGTGTTGTAAACTTTATTATTCTTTTAGGGCCAGTTCACATAGAGTAAAATCGTCAGAATCCCGTCCGCCGTCTGTTTCATTGGGACGGCTTACGCCACTCCATGTCAATTCTTTAAGCGTAGATCCGCGGAAGCAGAGGCACGCGAGCCGCAGGATTCCGACGATTTTACTCCGTGTGAACTGGCACTTATGCTGGGTTTACACAAGGAACCTTTATGATGGAGTTGTCACAGTACTAGGGAATGGGGGTTTGAAGGTCTTACTTACATTGTTACATTACGTTACTACATTGTTTCCCCTGATAGGGTTTTTCTATAGATAATAAGGTATATCCAGCCAATAGATTTTTCTATTGCAAAAATTCTTCACAGATCTTTTTTTTTAAACATGGAATTACACCCAGTAAATGGGGCTAATCCACTTACAGGCTAAAATCTACATCAGGAAGTAACTGTTTCGCCTCAAAACACATTTACAAGTGTGCACAAAAAATAAAATCATATATTATATGACCTTTTTATTGTATTTGAGATGATCCCTCATCCTGTTGGTGTGTGTGCTGTGAGCCCAGAAATGGGCAGTGTGGCTGCTGTACAGAAATGTAACATGATGATACCTATATTATTGTATATTGGAATTAATACTGTGATTCTTTCTCTAGTTCACTCTGTCACACTTCTGCTTAACCTTCTGGCTTGCTTGGCATACTTCACCGCTAACGCTGAGACTGGTGGTGTCGATTTTGGCTTATCCATCTTGTGGTTTATATTGTTTACACCTTGTGCCTTCATATGCTGGTACCGGCCAATCTACAAAGCATTCAGGTAAATTTTTCTTCAGACCTTGGAATCTCGGTTTTGTCTATAAATACAACATATATATAATTAAGCATGAAAAGGTTAGAGAGAATAACTCTGCTACCACATATTGAGGTACACTTTTCCATAAGTGTCAAAGGCACCTGGAAAGTGGCCATACACATTGGATTTTTTCATTTTATTTTTATTCTTGGTATGTACATAAAAAAGGCACTGCTAACACAATCTGGAAAGTCTTCTGAGATGAAATCGGTGGTGGTGGTACATAATAAACCCACCAGCAGTGTATCCTCATGCACTCCTTAATAAAAAAAATATTTCCCATTTATGCATTTTTAAAGTGTCAAAACTTTAAACATGTCATAGAAACATGTCAAAAGTTTTGATCAGTCCAGGTTACAAAAAAAGTCAGTCTCATAATGTAAGTCTATGGAGCCCTGGTCTTCTCCCAGCTTCTTCTCCCAATTGGTACAGATCTGAACACTCAGACCCAGGCCGATCAAAACTTTTGACATGTCTTTATTCTCAAAAGTTTTCCCAAATGACAGTGACACTTTAATATAACCCATATAAACTTTTGTGAAACCTTTCCCACAGATCTAGATTTTTATAGTTCCATTCAGCGCGTAAGTCTTGACATGGGAGTCTGTATCCTAGAAGAAGCACTAGTGCTTCTTAAATGTTTAGGGACCATTGCTGCTGCAGCATAGGTGCGCACTGACCCTTTTATATATACCATATGGAACTTACTAAGTAGCCAGACAGTGACCCAACATTTGCAGCCACAGGGCTCTGTCCCAAAGGTCAGTATTAGATGTTAAGATTGTAATAAAGTCTGAATCTGACACACTATTTCTTTACAGGACAGACAGTTCCTTCAATTTCTTTGTGTTCTTCTTAATCTTCTTCTGTCAAATCGTCATTTATATCATACAAGCGGTTGGCATCCCTCACTGGGGAGACAGGTAAGTTTGAAGTTCCTCCCATTGTTCTCCTCTGTGCCATCCTTCTTACTTATCCCACATCTTTTTGCTTCATTGCAGTGGCTGGATAATAGCGTTGGCCATGATAAAAACTAACACTGCAGTTGCTGTGATAATGATGATTGTGGCATCGTTCTTTACTGTGTGTGCCGCCTTATCTCTGTTCCTGCTCAAAAAGGTAAATCTACAATAAAGCTTGTAATGTTGCAATAAAATTACAAAGGCCTGCTAATTTGAGCTGATTTATTTTGTCATGTATCTTATTTTTCTGTACCTTTATTTTTTTTTTTAGTTCGGTAAACCTACTAGTATAACAAGATGCAACAGGGCACAGAAATGATGCAGGTTCCATTTTTCTGTCCTGTTCTAATAGAAGGCAGTGGCAACACTATGCATCAGAATGGAAAATCTGTTCCATCCTGTTTTAAAGGTGACCTAGTCTGCAGCTGCCACCAGAGATTGGGTAGTTTTACACCCAGTGGAGGAGATTTATCAAACATGGTGTAAAGTGAAACTGGCTCAGTTGCCCCTAGCAACCAAAGAGTCTGTGAGGAATGAAAGGTGGAATCTGATTGGTTGCTAGGGGCAACTGGTCCAGTTTCACTTTACACCATGTTTTATAAATCCCCCCCACTGTGTTACTATGAAAAATGCCATGTCCTTCAGGGCTTGTTTTCTTGTTGTTGCACCCAAATGATTTAGTGAAGTCTTTAGGGAAAATCCATCCTTTGCAGCTTTTATTTCTTTCAGTGCAGTCTGTGATTACATCCACACCAAAATCTCTGCAGATTTGTATTGCACATTTTAGAATTCTCCCTCTGTTCTTTCCTAAAACAAAACAAGGTATTTCAGCGGCACTTACCATAAAATTTTTTCTATATGCAAATTCCAATAAACCTCACATCAGGAATAGCAGACACACACCACCTCCTGCATGCCTACTATCGCTTTGTACCTTCCGGCCCTTTCTCGAGGTATGCCAGCTATCTTCGGCAGTCATGTAGGGATTATCCCCTATCTTGTTTGCCGATAAGTTATAGTCTTTGGATAACCCCTTTAGGTTTATACTCCCTCTAATACTGAAGAGTGGTTTTGCTCTGTTATTTGGAGTGCTCCCTGCATTAATGTATATATGTTTCTTACAGGTTCACTCAATGTATCGCAGAACAGGTGCAAATTTCCAGAGAGCACAGGAAGAGTTTTCACAGGGCATCTTTTCCAATCGCACAGTTCAAAATGCAGCTGCTGGAGCTGCCACCTCGGCTGCTAGGGGGGCATTCCAGGCAAACTGAGAATCTTGATTGCATTACTTCAACCTTTTATACACTTCTGACTATTTCCCCTATCCCTCCTCTTCCTATTTCTCCAGAGAAGAAACTCATTGTCTTTCTTTAGCAGTTGCCTCAGTAATGGCTCTGGTGGTTGTACCCAGCACTCCATATAATGCCACTTCCACCAAGAGACTGTGAAGTTCTACATATATATGTACATAAATATATAGTTAGGCATAAAATGGATTTACTTAATGCTTGACCTTTTTTATTTGAGGCTGAATTTTTGTCAGATTTTTTTTTTTTTTAATTTGGAAAGGGGAATGAATGATATGTCTGTAAAACACAAATCTGTGGTAATGAAGTGCTTGTTCTATGTTGAGACAGAGATGTAAAATATGTAGATTCCTCTCTTGTATATGTTTCCTCTCGTATTTCTATGTTTGCTGCAAAAGCCATTTTATGCACCAGTGTTCTTTCACTAGAGGCTACAAGATGGCGCTTCAGATTTAATTTCAGCTCTCTGGCCATTCCAGGAATGATACTTCTTAAATATTAAAGGCATTCTGTCTATCCTAACCTGCCAATAGGGCAGATGACAGGGAGGCCACACATATATTTTTAGCTATGTCTGCTGTGGCTTTATGGGGAAAGCTTAACTTTTATAACTATAAATATTAGAGGTTTGGGTGCATTGGTGGCATTCCTTTACATTTCAGTGCATTGGTCTGCCCTCCCACCAGTTCATACAGAACTAGAGATGAGCGAACCTGGAGCATGCTCGAGTCCACCCGAACCCCAACTTTCGGCATTTGATTAGCGGTGGCTGCTGAAGTTGGATAAAGCCCTAAGGCTATGTGGAAAACATGGGTATAGTAATTGGCTGTATCCATGTTTTCCCGACAACCTGAGAGCTTTATCCAAGTTCAGCAGCCACCACTAATCAAATGCCAGTCGTTCGGGTTCGGATGGACTCGAACCCGAACCCGGTTCGCTCATCTCTATACAGAACACCTCTCCATCACCATTCACTGCAGAGGTCAAATGAATGTTCTTTAATAGTTATTCTGCAGGAGCTGGCAGGCGGATTGGTGAGGAGTAAAGAGACGCCCGCAGTGCATCTGATCTCTCATTTACATATAAGGTTTTCTCTATAATACCACAGTGCATGGACAAAATGAAGGTATGCTTCCTCATTCCCACTGTTTTATGCCCTATTTGAATCAGCAGAGTAGGAATGTCTAACTTGCTGATAGATTCCCTTTAAGGCTGGTGTTACTCGCAGCATTTTTTTGCAAGAGGGCTTTTTTCATGTTGAGCCAAAGTCTGAAGTGGCTCCAGCAGGAAAGATAAGAGTAAGGCCTTCCTCAATATTTCTCATTACTTCTGAATTCACAACTGCATTTGTCTCAAAAAAATAATTAAAAGCTGCCACACAAAGCTTTGTGTGACACCACCATTAAGTGCACAGATTGTTACCTGTAAGCACTCCTGTCTGTGGCCTACCATGCTGGCAGGATATTCTTTTGTAAGGATTTCTCACCATTCAGAATAAAATTGATGTTTAAGTGTTTACGCCGCAGCAGTGGATGGACTTTTAGGGTAGCTTCACACGTATCGTATCGCTGTGTTTTTATCGCTGCGTTTTTTACATGAAAATCATGTGAAAATCAAAACGCGCATGTAAAAAACGCAGCGTTAAAAACGCAGCGATACGGTACGTGTGTAGGCACCCTTATAGGTACAAGTCACAGACTAAATAAATGTAAATGACTGCACCAGCTGTGTATAATGTTAACTATTCCCCCTACAGTGCCTAACGAGTGAAAATCAAAATAAATCTATTTTCTACAAGGCCTATGCGTACTTTTGTGTTTCTTAACTATTCAGCTTTGATGTTTCTTGGTAATTGTAATGAGGAATTTGTTATTACATGTGGTTGTAAGAGCCTGGAGTTGCCAATGTAAAGTCCATGTGGTGACCACAATTATCAAGGAACCTCAAGCGCTAGTGGTGGAACTGCATAGTGGGCCATAATACTAGAGGGCACATGGGTGCTGCACAGAGGGTAATTCTATATAGGGTACAGAGGCAGCCTAATACTATATGAAGGGCTGTAGAGGTTGGCCCAACTTAGAGGGGGCCTAATAGTATATTAAGCCACAGAGGGGGCCTAACTACTATATGGGAGCAGACACTGAGGGGCCTAATACAATATATGTATTCAGAGATGGACCTAATACTTTACTGCTCAAAAAGTACAAAAACTAAATCGGGAACACAGACAATGTAACTTCAAGTCAATTACACTTTGGTGAAATCAATCTGTCCAGTTATTCAATGTTTCCTGCTATTGAGACAACAGGTAGAAATTATAGGCAATGCACATGATTAAGAGGGATCCGCCCCAAGAAAAGTTGTGTCAGGAGAAGCAGCCCAAGCCAAAACCTCCAGTGATATGTGCACACAGCCCAAGTTTTACTGCAACAAAAAGTAAAATAAAGTCTAAACAAGTGACTGCAAAGCTGTGAGTAGTGCACTATTATATATACTGACTAAGTAAAGCAACATTGATCTGCCCTCCGCTAATCAAGACGCCAGCCTTTCAGTGCCTCTCCACTCCCTCGGGTGCCGGGGGAAAAGCTGGATCCAATCCTGGGAAACAGAGAAGTTTCTCTGGATTGGATCCAGCTTTTCCTGGCATCCTGGGAGGAGCAGTAGGAAGCGGAGCAGCACTGAAA
>NW_027208821.1:40000-44531 GCF_027789765.1 Dendropsophus ebraccatus
GATTATAATATGGGCAGTCATAATCATTATAATAAAGGGAACCTGTTACCCCTGGATGGGGAATGGTTACTCTATGGGACACTAGTGGAGGGATGGCTACTATGTGGAAAACCAATGGGGGGGGGGCTGACTACTATGTGGGACACTATTGTGGGGATTTACCATATCATTTATTATAGTGCAAAGTGCTTGGTGACGCACAACGTTCTGACAGTGCCAGAAACACTGCACGCGGCTCAGAAAGTTCCACATATGCTGCTTGCGCACTTCAATGAATTTTAAGGAAATATCAAAGTTGGCCAGCAACTTCGTCCAAGTTTTTAATTTTGGTCCACTGTCTATTTGAGTTTGACACCCCTGTCCTAGATCCTGCAGGACATTCTAAGATTTAAGAAACTGTCCCTTGGTCTGGGGAGGAAGGCTGAATGTCCCACTCTGCTTCATGTCACCATACTACCACAGTGAGCAGTACCCATCCTTGGCCTCCTGCTTATCACAGACTGTGTGACATTGCTTGGCTGGAGTTTGTGGTTTGAGATGTAGCGTGTCAAGGCAAAGTTTACATTTGCACAGAGAACCTTGGGAAAGTATGCTGGAGAACTACCTCACAAATAACACCAAAATCTGCATTGCACTGATTGTAATGTGCAATTTAAGTAGGCGCCATACTCCCATATGACACTATGTACTGCCTCACCAATATAGCACTTTACTCTCCCATGCCCCCTATAGAATTTATGTTGTATTAGCAGCGGAGCTGGGTCTCACCTTTTCCTCATCTGATTGAGCTAAATCGTTTTAAACCTTTTAATAAAAGCAAGGCCTGGGAAACGAATCATAAACCTTTGACCAGGTGGTGCAGGTACATGCGCAACTGAAGAAAAAGGTTTCGCAACACCTCAAATCTCACCTCTGTTGGTAATAGGGTCAGGACCGAGACACAATGAATCACATCTGGTGGGTTTGCCCCTCCTTAAAGCAAATGTACCATCAAGTACATTTGCTTTAAGATTTTTAAATGTATAGAACAGCGTCGGCGCGTCCTTTTTTGAACCATGGCCCGGTTCCCGGATATGGCACCGTTCTATTGCCGGGCACCAGCTAGGGGTGAAGCACTGGAGATGGGCTGGCCCACCATTCTATGACGCCACTCCATTGATTCTTCAAGGCTTTAAGGACCTTCTTTGGACTCTTATTGCAAAGCAGCAGAAGGGAGCAGTAAAAACAGTGTATGAAGGGAAAGCCGTGTTCCCTGCCACCTCTGGTGAATGCATAACATTTCTGATATAAGAGGCAGTACACTACAAGAACACCCTTCTTTTGACTATAATCCCAGGATCTCTGAATTATCCCTCCAAAAACCTGTTGTGACTCATACAGCAAACCACAGTGAACAATAGAATAAGGTGGAAGGCCATTGGTTAGCCTTTCTTGACTATTGATAGGTGTCCTTAAAGGAGTCATCCAGCGTTAGAAATACATGGCCACTTTCTTCCAGAGATAAAACCGACTCTTGTTTCCAGGTCAGGTGTAGTTTGCAGTTAGGCTCCATTCACTTCAACTGAGTTACAAAACCTGCACCCAAACTGGAGACAAGAGTCGTGCTGTTTCAGGAAGAAAGTGTCCATGTTTTTCTAATGTTGGATAACCTCTTTAATGATCCTTAGCACCTTTCCTTGTCTCAGCATCCTCTCTCTCTGACCTGGAGAGTGATGGCAGGGCTGGGGGCCTGCACTTTCTCACTCCTTGGTCTCCTAGATGAGGCTAGTCACACAGTTGTTATAAATAGTTCTTTTGTAATGATTTATCCTAGTCTCTTATATTTTATTATTTGGGTCCAGTCTATGTTTTACAATGACTGCACTGATTGACAGCCTAGCCCCTGCTTCTTACTCTCTATACCTCTACCCCCTGCTTCTTACTCTCTATACCCCTACCCCCTGCTTCTTACTCTCTATACCCCTACCCCCTGCTTCTTACTCTCTATACCCCTACCCTCTGCTTCTTACTCTCTATACCCCAACCCCCTGCTTTTTACTCTCTATACCTCTACCCCCTGCTTCTTACTCTCTATACCCCTACCCCCTGCTCTCTATACCCCTAGCCCCTGCTTCTTACTCTCTATACCCCTACCCTCTGCTTCTTACTCTCTATACCCCAACCCCCTGCTTTTTACTCTCTATACCTCTACCCCCTGCTTCTTACTCTCTATACCCCTACCCCCTGCTTCTTACTCTCTATACCCCTACCCCCTGCTTCTTACTCTCTATACCCCTACCCTCTGCTTCTTACTCTCTATACCCCTACCCCCTGCTTCTTACTCTCTATACCTCTACCCCCTGCTTCTTACTCTCTATACCCCTACGCCCTGCTTCTTACTCTCTATACCCCTACCCCCTGCTTCTTACTCTCTATACCCCTACCCCCTGCTTCTTACTCTCTATACTTCTACCCTCTGCTTCTTACTCTCTATACCCCTACCCCCTGCTTCTTACTCTCTATACCTCTACCCCCTGCTTTTTACTCTCTATACCTCTACCCCCTGCTTCTTACTCTCTATACCCCTACCCCCTGCTTCTTACTCTCTATACCCCTAGCCCCTGCTTCTTACTCTCTTTACCCCTACCCTCTGCTTCTTACTCTCTATACCCCTACCCTCTGCTTCTTACTCTCTATACCCCTACCCTCAGCTTCTTACTCTCTATACCCCAACCCCCTGCTTTTTACTCTCTATACCTCTACCCCCTGCTTCTTACTCTCTATACCCCTACCCTCTGCTTCTTACTCTCTATACCCCTACGCCCTGCTTCTTACTCTCTATACCCCTACCCCCTGCTTCTTACTCTCTTTACCCCTACCCCTGCTTCTTACTCTCTATACTTCTACCCTCTGCTTCTTACTCTCTATACCCCTACCCCCTGCTTCTTACTCTCTATACCTCTACCCTCAGCTTCTTACTCTCTATACCCCTTACCCTCTGCTTCTTACTCTCTATACCCCTACCCCCTGCTTCTTTCTCTTAATACCCCTACCCTCTCCTTCTTACTTTCTATACCCCTACCCCCTGCTTCTTTCTCTCTATACCCCTACCTACCCTCTCCTTCTTACTCTCTATACCCCTAGCTACCCCCTGTTTCTTACTCTCTATATCTAGACACCCACTATAGCTCTGCTGTGGCGGGAGCACTTTTGATTTGATGTCATTTTAGTTTATGTCTTATTCACCTTTTGCTGTCTAGACTATTCTATTTGTGTTTAAAATAAATAAATAAATAAAATTAGGAGCCCCTCCAATTCTCATGTCAAGTAGCTCTAAGTCATATCAGCATGAAACTCAATTAGTCAGTATACAGAGGAAGCATTCTGTACATACAGCAGATCCGCCACACGAGGGCGCTAGTTATCAGTGTCCTCAGCGGCGCTTGCAGCTTCCTGTTCCTTTAACGGCAATAAGGAAGAGCGATGTAGAATGACAGCTCCACAACATCACTATGGTGCCCGGTGCGTGCCCGGCAGCCGTCTGCGGTGAGGGGGGCACATAGACCGCGGGGACAGGCGGAGGGTACATGGCACATCATGGCTGGCTGGGCTCCCCCTCGGCTCAATGACTTCATTCTGACTGATAAACTGGGCAGCGGCACCTATGCCACCGTGTATAAGGCCTACAGGAAGGTAACCTGCCGGTGCGGGGGGGCGGTTCCGGGCATAGTGCCCGTGTGTGGTGTGTGGTCTCCAGCAGGTGGCAGTGTAGTGCAGTTACATGTATGAGCAGGCCTGTGGGCTACATGTATGTCCTTACATTATACCTGTATGAGTGCTCAGCCACGCCCCCTATGGCTGCAGGTGGAAGCTATGGTTTTAGGTTAGTAAATATGACCCATTATGGAGTATATAGGAAGAACTACTCACCCCCCCCCATCCCCATCCTTGTATACTGGTCCCCAGTGATGATGTCCTGTACCGGCAGGTGATCGCAGGGAAGATCATTGGCTTCAGAGTTCACCTGCCACCATACCGCCACTGCTGGGTTTATATGGTGTTTTATCATTCGCCCATATTACACTGCAGAATACTTGCCCAAACTGGCCTCAGTAAGAGCGTGGGTAATATGTGACATCACACGCTGTGGATTTTCAGGGTGTAAAAATAAGAAGTAACATATAAATGGAATTATTCAATACTAGTACTAAATAATGATGCTGCCCCACAACAGCCACCGCAGCCGCTGAATGGGACAGCAGGGAGCTGGAGAAGCAAGTGACGTTTTCGCCCGCACTGGTGGGTTAAGTGGGAAGGGGCTTTACATACAGTACTCGCAGCAGAATGAAAAATCTGCAGCGGACTTTGATGCAGAACTCACAGCATGAAATCCCCTGCGATACTGTATGTGTGAAACTGGCCCCTAGGGTATGTTCACACAACGTACAAACAACGGCCGTTGTTTGGTATTCAAAAAGAAAGGTTGTTGTAGTGGGTGTCAAAAACATCCGTTGTTGCTCTGAAAATTACTTTGAAATCAATACACAACGGA
>NW_027208822.1:0-44520 GCF_027789765.1 Dendropsophus ebraccatus
AACCTTCTGTAAGATAATCTGTATTTACCAATGCAATCCAAGAAACAATAGCTATCTGTGTCTGTCGAATGCATGTATATGCCCTGCTTTTATGTCTGAATAAAGTATCCGAACAAGTAAGCTGGTGAGTGCCACTATTGTTTAGTGGAATGCATTGGAATTACTATGTTTTGTGGATTCAGCGAAGCACCTCTGGAGGTACAGCATGTTGATCGCGTGCAGACTTACCATACAGTGACCAGAGCTGGAGCAATGATTCAATCTGCTCTTGCTCATAGTAATCTATATTTTTACTGTATCTTTTAGATGGAAATAAAGATGTCTCTAGGAAAGTGAGAACAATTAAGAACTGTGGAGAGCATTCACGAGCATTACCAAAGAGTAATAGAAAAAAAATCATGCCAAAAAGATTACCTTTATTGTTGAGGCGAGCACTCGAGTACCCGTCTAGCATTTTTCAATGTTAGCATGCTCAACTTGAGTAATGAACCTTATTGAAATCAATGGACTCGAACATTTAACCAGGTGCCCCCTGCTCAGAGGTGCGAAGGGTGCATGGTTAACCTATTACATTTTTTCATTCAAATTTTTGTATATTTAATCGTTTAAACATATTTTCCAGAATATAAGGCGACCAGTAATTTTTAAGGATTTAAGGATTCGCCTTATACACCTGAAAATGTTAACCCCTGCCTGACCGCAGCAGGGTTTACTAGCTGGAGCCCTGCTGCGGTAAGGCAGGGGTTAACTGAAGTTGAACAATAAAAAAAAAAAAAACAATTCAACTCACCTGCAAATCGTTCCCTGCAGCCACGCGTCTCCCATCACGTCCCGATACACACTGTCTGCTGCGCTGGAGGTCCCCGAAGCTCTCCCAGCAGCCATGCGTCTCATGGGAGAAGCTCGGAGAGATGCTCAGCTGCCGGGAGAGCTTAGGGAGAATGGCAGAGGCTTCGGGGACTTCAGGCACCTCTCCTATTCTCCTGAAGCTTTCTAGGCGCTCGGCTGCTGGGAGAGCTTCGGGGACCTCTGATGCAGGTAGTGTGCATCATACTGCCTGCGCTAGGAAAGTGACAGGGGACGCCTGGCTACCAGGAACGGGTCACAGGTGAGTTGAATTGTTTTCTTTTTTACAGGGGTCGCTGCATACGGTGGGGGTGCGGACGTTTTTGAGCTCCCCCACCGTATGCGGTGACCATACACGGCGTATAAGATGTTGGAAAATATGGTACTAAAAATGAAAATGAAAAGATGTAATAGGTTTCTGCACATTACAATTCTGGCAGTATGTCTTACAGAAACCTGTTACAATTTTTCATTCTAATTTTGGTATATTTCATTGAAACATCCCTTCAAGGGATGAAATATGAAAAAATTAGAACAAAAAAAGTAAGGCCTAGTTTACATACTTACGGCGATCCGTCGGCGCTTCCCTCCGTCGCAGTAGAGAAGCACCGGAGGGAAACGCATTTCTGAACTGATCCCATTGTTTTCAATGGGACAGTTCAGATCATCCGTTCTGCAACTGATGCCGCCACACCGATGGACGACCGTACGTCAGAACGCTACATGCAGCGTTCTGACATACGGGCCAATTAGCTATCAGGCACCGCATCCACTAAAGTCTATGAAGCGCCAGAGGCATGCCGTGTGCAGATGCATGCATTATGCATCCTCCGGCGCTCCATAGAGAAGTCCCTGTCCCTGCAGGGGGGCAGCCCCCCAACTCCTCTGTACAGGTGCAGCACTATAGGACAGGGGTAGGGAACCTTGCCTCTCCAGCTGTTGCAAAACTACAACTCTCATCATGTCTGGAATATCCAGGCATGATGGGAGTTGTAGTTTTGCAACAGCTGGAGAGCCGAGGTTCCCTACCCCTGTTATAGGGATTATCCCCAAGTCCTGCTGCCCCCCTACATCGATGGCCCCCTGTAAGGCTGTATAGGAAAAAAAAAGGATGACAACTGATAGAAGTGATAGAAACTGATAGTTTAAAAAAAAAACGGATAGAAAACCCGATGACAACTGATGCCTTTTTGGCATCAGTTGTGACATCAGTTTTGGTCAATTTTTTACAAAAAACGGAAACGGATGCAACATCTATATGTAAACTAGGCCTAATAGGTACAACTGACGGTTGAACAAACAATCAGCTGTCAGTTATTGGAGGTGCACCATGAGGTGCTTGCTGAACACTAATCAATGTATATTAATATCGTAGTGAAAAACTGGGAGATGCCAATATACAGCAGCCACATGATCTTTATTTTATAACTTCAAGTTGCATTATTTCTGAAGGTTACTGTGAGTTATTTTTGAAGATAGCTATGACTGAGGGCCCTATTACACTGGCCAATTATCTGGCCAGTTATATCATTCGAAATTTAATTGATAATCGTTTCCTATCTATGCAGGCAACGATCGAAAAATCGTACATGTGTGGTTGATCGCATCTTTTAAGCTGACCATAAAATCATTGTTAACTATTCACGAATTGTTTGTTAATCGTTCACTAAATGTTCGCTAAAAATTCACTAATTGTACACTGTTATTTTGCTGGGATCAGAGGGAGTAAATAATCAAAGTAACGATTGTTGTAACAACCATAACTAATGGTAATCATTCTGTGTGTTATGATAAACAATTTCAGGTCGTTCCCAAAAATTCTCATTTGCGATCGGTAATCGTTAAAAATTGCTTTGTCTAATAGGACCCTTACCTGAAGGACACAGGTTATCCTATTCTTTGGATTTTCTGACTGTAATAATGAAAATTGTTACTTGTATGATGCTTTGCAACTTTTCACAGCCCAAATAAACATGTGTACATGAAGCGTGTGATTGCATCGTATGTGGATGATAAACACTGAGAGGGGAGTTCCTGCCTCTAAGAGCAGAAAAGTCCATGTTTCCTAAACACATAAATACAAACACTGACAGATGATACAAACATTTTCCGTTGGGTATCCTCCAAATTCTGCACTTCTCCTTTAAGTGAACTGGGAAGGAGCACGGCGTCTTTTACATTACATTACTGGCAGCAGTGTGTGGGGTCTTGCATGCAACACAAATGCTGGATATCAGTTTTCAAATACGAGCTTGCAATAATGTCCAGACTTAATGTAATGTTTATTGCCAAAAATGTCCATTTTAATTTTTTCCTGAGTAACGAGCCACGAGTGAAAGGCTGGCTAAGGAAAGACAATCCTTTACAATGACAGAGAGACATCGAGAAACTCATATGAGAGCCAAATGTTGCAGAAGGAGAGTTTAAAAGCAGATAAAGAATTCAGTGTGGCCTAGATTGTAAGTAATAGGGAACGGCTTAAGTCAAATTACATGTCAGAAGATGACAATTAGAACTGTGGCTGTACAAACAGATATTGAGGCCCTGGTTTATGCCTTTGGAGATCCTATGGCAGAATCTGTTTTGTTTTGTTGTTGTTGTTGTTGTTGTTGTTTTAATATAGAGCTAACTATTTTAACTTTTGGCTAAAGTTGGTATCTCATTTTTATCAGTATTTATACATCATACAATATCTGTTTCTCTACTAAGATGTTTTTCTGTAATTATTGAAGGTTTTTATTGTCCACTTGGATCCATGCACTCCAGCCTTGTCTTCATTAAGGTCATACAACACCCCAGAAACATCCAGTATTCTCAATAAAACACAAATTTCAATGCAATCATGCCATATGTATGTGATAACAACGTGAAATTGTAAAGAAAAAGAAACCTGAATAACAAAAATAAATGCATTTGTCTAAGCAGGATTTTTTCTTATGATATTTTGTAGTTATTTCTAAATAAAAAGAAGCATTTTTAAATTAATTGACATTTTTAGCCATAATTATGAACATAATGAATAAAGTTGGAATTCTGCTTCATAGAGATTACATCTCGACATGTTTAGAAAAATTGAAGATCAATACAGACAAAACAATGTGACCTCTAAAACATTTTAATTTTCTTTTACCTTTGGGTATGTTCACACAACGTAAAATTAAGAGCAAAATATGTCCGACTTTTCATAATTATGGCTGGAAATAATGATCATGTTCTTTATTTATGGCTGTTATTATGAAAATACAACCGCATTTCCACCTCAAAAAACCTTGTGTAAACATAGCCTAAGGCTATGGACGGCCGTCGTTTAAGGGTAAATAAAACGGTAATAAAACGGTAATAAACAGTAAATAAAAGTATCTGAACATAGCATTAGAGTGATCAAAGAGAGCGATGCTTAGAATAATTCAGATGCTAAACATGTGGTACAGAATTTTAAAAAATTATCTTATAAAATATAATGATTATTATTTATTCAATTTACTTAAATTAAATTAAATGTAAGTAAAAATTTATATTTTATGCTAATTATACAATATCTAGTTGTACACCTATAAATGATGGTAAGACATAAACATTATGTTAAATAATGATCTTACATGTGTTTTTTATTATTTATTATTACAGTACATGAGAGGTATACCATTGGGTAACTAATTTACTAAAAAATTACCGATATCTAATACAACCCAAGAATCCTGTTTCTTTTACTAAAAGAAAATATAAATTTTGAAAATATATATGTAACAATACAAAAAAAATCAACCATTCTGTTCATCTATTTACAAAATGCATTCTTACCACAAGTGATTTTTTTTTTCCAATCTGATTAAAAAATTGGATGATTGTCATGAAACAACAAATACAAATTATTCATTCTTTTGAAGCTAATAAATTCACAGTCCCGGGGAATCATGTGTTCAATATGAAAATCCGAAGAGAAAAAAAAGTCAAATGAAAGATATGAAAAGTTAAATTTTGGGCTGCACGCATTCCTCAGCTTGGTGTTTCTTATGAAGTTTCTAGATAAATTAACATGTGGTCAGTGATTCATCGAAAAGAGCTATTAGCCCAAGATGTGAACTTTCCAATGCGCCAAGTTAAACATATCAGTAGAGATGTGTTTGTTTTCATTACGGTTTATGGATATTCCAGTGCATCAAAAAAGGTAACTAATTCTGTATCATAAAACATAGAATATGACGATTGCCTACATTTTTGGGCTTAAATTTGAAACTAGAGAAAAATTAGGAAAAAAAAATAGTTCTTGCTTCTGCTGTATGTAAGGGGATAACCACAGTGAAGGTTGCTGGAGCAGGTGGCTTAAATTTACATTAACCCCTAGTGCTCGACAGGCAGGAATTTTAATGAGACTTTTTATATTTACTGATAAGCTAATATGAAAAGATGTGCAATGCATTGTGGGTGGAGATTAATTATTGTAATGTAATCCAATTAGGTTTCTGAATCTAGGACAACAGGTAAATTCTGTCACATCTATAAGTATACAAAATATATATGGGATTAACAGAAAAGAAAATTAAAGGAACCTATAAGAAAGAAAAAAACTACATTTTTTTATGATGATTAATGATATATATGTACAATTATATCATTATATGTGATTAACTAAGAAACACATGATATATGGTTTATCTTCGGGGGCCTATAATATTGGAAACATAACATGAGTTCTTAAAGTGGTTACTGATGCAAATTGTAAAGGTGGACCAAAATTTTTCTTGTTTTAGAGCTACAAATATGGGGAAAAAAACTGTTAAAAACTCTTAAGATTTGTGAATTATTGATCTCATTTATATATCCTCACTGCACCTGCAACATTCATTTCAGGCATCACAGTTATGCTCGTGAACACTTTATTACAAAGCCTTTTTTTTAGACATTTTATTATTTTATGGGAGATTTGGGAAATTGTTATTGTGATGTTTCTTGCATATGTGCATTTCCACTTTTTGGATTTATAAGACGTTATGTGAGATGGCCATTTGGAGATGGAAAAGTATCAAGATGTCCCACTACTAAACAGTTTACTATTAAGTCCTTCTGTGAGGCCGCACTATGTAATATTCTGGCTTCTTTCACAGGCCAGTTTTACAGCAGGAATATTTTGAAGAAAAAAATAAAATAAAAAAAACATCCCTTCAGTTTAATGATTGATCAAAGAGCACTTTTTCCCCTAATGCCTAAAGTTAGTCTTAAGTGAAAAATAGCATTCTCACATGCAGAAATAATGAGTAATTTGGCCTCCACGTCAGCGAAATCCACCAGGGTTTAGAATGACTGCTCCGAGGATGGCTCGATGTGAGTTTTCTAAATATGGCAGCAGCTAATTAAAGACATAAGGAGGCAGTATAGAGCGCCGTATGTTCCCACTGATGGACTCATTTGACTGTTGCTCAACCATCGTAAAATGTTTACTATAATTAACACCACCTCGCTCAAACTGATGAGATCAATCCATCTCACTGAGATCTAATTAGATATTCTTATTACAATTACTATGTGACTTGTTTTACCCAATCTTTACAGAAGACATTTTTGACCACCCACTGAGGTTGGGCCCCAGGGAACATATATATATATATATATATATATATATATATATATATATATATACTTAAAATGAGCTGCTATACCCTATGTTGTACGGATGGATGGAAATTGCCTGGAAATATATTTTTCCAACAATATGTTAAACTTTAACTCTTTCATCATGATTTGTCAGTCAGGAAAAAAAAAACATTTATTTGGTAGAAAGCTCAATAGAAAAAAACATATTAATATAATTTTATGGATACTTTTATTTGTTTATGGATACTTTCATCTTGCTGTGTTCAAATAAAATAAAAATAAAATAAAGTAAAAGTAAAGTAAAATAAAATAAAGGTAAATACAAATTTTCGGCAGTGCACACACTGTATAGAATAATGGTCGTAATTAATTATTGCCATCCAAATAACAAATGTGCTCATTATTTATGACCTGCTTTCGCAAAATACAGCCTTTTTTTACCTATTCACACATTGGGGGAGATTTTTTAAAGGGTGTAAAATTTAGACTGGTGCAAACTGCCTATAGCAACCAATCACAGCTCAGCTTTTCTTTCAGCACTGCCTAAAGCTGAGCTGTGATTGGTTGCTGTGGGCAGTTTGCACCAGTCTAAATTTTACACCCTTTGATAAATCTCCCCCATTGTCTTATTTCACTCAAAACTACGACTGTATTTTCTTATTTTCTCTTTCTTTGTGTGTGTGTGTGTGTGTGTGTGTGTGAACATAGCCCTGTATAGCCTTAGGCTGGGTTCACACTACGTATATTTTAGTCAGTATTGTGGTCCTCATATTGCAAAACCAAAACCAGGAGTGGATTAAAAACACAGAAAGGATCTGTTCACACAATGTTGAAATTGAGTGGATGGCCGGAATTCCGTGGCGGAATTGTCCGCCGCGGAATGCCGTTAGCCTCCATGTCATAAGGACACTATGAGAGGCGCGCGTGCTGCATCTCTCGTCGCCGAAGAATGAACATGTTCCTTCTTCAGTGCTGAGAGACGCTGAGCAATGCAGCGCGGGCGCTTTCCATACAGTGTCATTATGACACGGAGGCTAACGGCATTCCGGAATTCCACCCCTCTTGCTCTGTGTGAACAGGGCCTTGGTGAATGTAGCCAAGCAAAAAGTCACAAAAAAAAGTGCAGAAAAAGGCGCAAAAATGCAAAATTTGTGCAAGCTTATTCACCTGGTACTGACCAGATGTAGGCCTGTGTGAACA
Organism: Dendropsophus ebraccatus; assembly: GCF_027789765.1. NCBI lineage: Eukaryota > Metazoa > Chordata > Amphibia > Anura > Hylidae > Dendropsophus > Dendropsophus ebraccatus. The sequence continues at coordinate 7,639 of NW_027208822.1, forward strand.
AGCCTTAAGAATAAGAAAAAAAATATCAAATATTTACTATATATTTTCATGGCCATGAACTATTTAAAGTGTGCCTGTCACAAAGTGTAGACCTGGCTCAGAGTGTAATCCATTTTCCATCAGAAGTTGGGTATCCGTAGAGACAACTGTGCCAGGGCGTGACCCCAATTGGAATCAGAATGTGGGTAGTACAGTACCGACCCAGTGTGTTTGTTTCTATGAATACCAGAACTCTGGCTGCAAATGGATTACACTCCGCCCCAAGGCCAGACTTTGTGACAGGTACACTTTAAATAATGTGACTTATTTGTTATACTTTTATTTGCTATGAAACCTTTTTTTTATTATTACAAATGGACCTAGTGATTTCATTGGCTCCTAAAATAATCAATGGGGATACTCTGTATATAGAAAAAAACCAACAGCAGCAATAAAAACTTGGTCCACCTTTTGGGGATGATTTCAACCACCTTGTCCCAGGAAAAGATGGCACTTAGCCTTCTACCTCTTTCCATGCCATGCAGGATAAAAGGCTAGACTCACTTTTGTGCCAGGCCCTCTGTACAAACTGTTTACAATCAGTATTGTGAAAGTAGAATAGTTATTCCTTTAGATTGTCAAGGTACTTTGATAGTAAAGACCGAACGTAGACGATGTCATGCTATGTATAAAAAAAACTAACAGTGCTTGTGACAGATGTTTGGGTGGTTGCACTCATATACACAGCACTGTACATGTAGATGTATAGCACTGTTCACTCATATGTACACATATATGTACCCATATAGACATCATTGTACACTGTGTGTGGTGTTGAGGATGAAGCAAAGGTCCTTCTTTACTCAATTATGTTAAATGGATTTTGAGCAACTAGGCGGTGATTGCAGAAAACCGGGACTGCTACCCAGGAAGAGTTGGCTTTCTATTGCTGCAGGGCACATTAAGAAGAATAACTTGGTTGCATCACCCTCACCGTAATGGATTGAAGTATTTCCAATGCCAACTCCAAAATAGTGGCTCCAAATTTACTTTTATTCAATAAAGAAGATGGAAAATACAATGGCCTGCATTTGATTTCTGAAATTTGACAAAAAAAAGGAAAAAATCAGTTTACGGTTCTTACATACAAAGAATTTGCTCACATGTGTTCCTATTACCAAGGAAAATAGAAAGCGCTTCTCTCCCGGCCCGCACTTTAATGGTGAATGTCAGTTTGCTGTTCCACTCAATTTCCTACAAGGATCTTAAAATTTGTCTTAAGAAGGTTGAGTAACCAATCAGGCTTCTCCCCACACGCAGCGGCTATGAAATTCTGCTTAACGAATATCTCATTTCTGAAAAGCCAAATCCAGAGCAGATGTCGGGGCAAGTGTTGGTTTATTTGTAACAGCCCAAGTCATCAGCTCTTGATCTGGAGCAGAGAAAATGAACGCAAGGAGGAAATCAGACTTTTTAGCTGCTTTTTGGAAGATTTCTCCAACATAAATGGGGTTTTGAGTCTGGGGCAGCGGACCCTCCCTGCTGTGTTTGTGTGTGTTCATTATGGGAGAAGAAATGAAAAGGACACATTCAAACATAATAATGTTTGATCAAACTAATTACAGTCAGTCAGAGACCAACTGCACTGTGTATACATTGTATCTGTAACCCCATCCAGGGGTGTACAGCAGTTAGGAGGGGCCTTAAGCAAGATTAGAATGGGCCCCACTGGCAGGATGTCAAATGGCCACCTAAGCACTGTTCCCCCTGCTGCAGTTATAATATAGGCAGATTGGGTCTAATACCAATGTTCCTCTTTATCTTTATCTACTTCTTGGGTGGTGGGGCCTCTCTTTATGGCAGGTAAATCGCTAATACTAAGGTCACCGATCACCATAGGAGTGGGCGGCGCAAAGTTGCCTTCAGGGCGTGTAGATGAAAATTAGCCACACATGATGTCCAATAGCTGCACAATATCCCACCCAACACCCCCCCCCCCCCCCCCCCCCCCGCCAATAGAGCCCCGCGTACTTTATGCTTCCAGGGAGTCCTGCTCCTGGACCCGGTCCTGGGGCGGAGAAATAGCCGCTCGAAGCTGTGCGCGCACTATATGCAAATCAATAGAGATCAGCACGACGTCCATAGAAAATGACTGCTCCAGAGGTGGCAGCAGAGAGCACTGTGTCAGACTTGAAAGAAAACACCACTTCCTGTAGTAAAAATAAGAACTAATAAAATAAGTACTGGAAGCCTTGACATTTTTAAATAGAAGTAAATTACAAAATCACTGTAGGGATTTTTATTGGTACCACACTTACATATATGCGACTTTTTGATAACTTTTTATAATTTTTTTCTGGAATGCATTGTGATAAAAAAAAATCAGCAATTTTGCACTTTGGCAATTTTTTGCTTTTACCGCACAAGATTGGGAATGTGTAAACATTTTTTTTTACACTGGTTGCTCATAGGGATAATAATAATATTTATTTGTATAGCACCGAAAGATCCCACAGCTCTTAGGGATCAATGCAGTACATATGTAATGAATCGATCCTTTATTCTGCACTCAATTGCTGCCATCTGCTAAAGGCAGGTACATTTGTGACAGATGGTTTTGTAGGGGAGGGGTTCAGTAATACAGAGAGCTACGTCAAAGTGACTGTCAACTGAAGGATCACAAGAAAAGTCAAGGCAAATAATTATGTGGAAAGTAGGAAACTAAAGGCTGTTTTAGACTGATGTTAAGCTAGATTGGCACTTGCTTTCCAAGCCTATCACACTTGATAAAATTCCAGCCCCATGTTTTAATCATCTGTCGGAAGCGCATCAGTTATTACACGGAGCAATGTGTGGCCAATGGTTTTTAAACACGTTGAAAGACAATGGTCAGCAGCCGAGTAAATGGTTGCTCGTTCTTCGCCTAATCACTGTCTTTATTACATATGGCAATATCTGCCTGATTTGGCAAATAATCAATCCGTGTAATAGGGCCTTAGGACTCATTCACACATTTGCTAAATTTGTTTGTAATTGTGTACAAATTTAGATCACATTGTTAGCTATTTGCCTATTCACACATCCGCCTGTCAAAAGGGCTTCAACACACATGGCTTGCCCGAGCAGGGCTAGCTGTGTGGGAAAGGGATATGCCCCTTTTTATGGGTAGCAAATACATAGGCACATACACAGATGATGTAATACAATGAGCTGTTGGAACCTAGTTTTCCCCATATAGTATTATGTGACCTTTTTACATTATATCCCTTAAATACTCTGTTTCATGGTGGTCCCTGCACTGGTTTATTTTATAACTAATGCTTGTTTGTGCAGTAACTGTTTATGCACTAACCACGCAAAAGCATACACCAGCAGAGATGTGTAAGGATTTGTGGAAGGTTCTCTACTATAAAACATGTGATGACATGACTATAATGAGTAAATAAAACCTGCGGACTTCAGCATCTAGTCATTGAATCTGGTTAAAGAATTTACCATCTTATCTGCGACGTTACTAACATTGTACAATTTAGAAAGTCTTCAGACCATTTCACTTTTTTCAAATTTTATGTGAATTATACCCCATAATGACTAACTAAAAACTATGCAAATTTATTGATAAGGAAAATATTGCATTGACATAAATATTCAGACCCATTAAGTCATCTGTGAGAGCAATTCCAGCCTCCCGTCCTCTTGGGAATGATGCCACAAGGCTTGAAGACCTGCGTTTGAGGGATTTATGCCATTCTTCTCTGTAGAATCCCCCCAGAGGTCCCTCCAGAGACTGTCCCTGGCTGGACATCTCCCAGGCCCAGCTGCTAAAAAATCACCTCCTCATCGATGATGCTGTCACCTCCACACTTTACTGTATGGATGGTGAAGAGCAGTTCCTGGTTTCCTCCATACATGATGCGTAGAATTGAGGCCAAAAGATTCAATAATGGTTGCATCAGACAGTGGCGGATTAAATGTACCCTGGGCCCCGGGCTGTCCACCCGACCTGGGCCCCCCCCCAGTCAATTCGCCCACATTATAATCTGCTACTGCGCCCCCCCCCACACACACACACACACACACACTGTCCCCAATAAACACTGCCTGCCTCCCCTCCCTGCTGGCCCCAATAAACATAATGTTTGGTCCCTTGCTGCTACCCCCAGTAAGCATTGCCCACCCCACCTCCACTGCCTCCAATAAACATATTGCCACCTCACCTGGTCCCCTGATGTTGCCCCCCCCCCAAGGTCCAAGCAGCACAGAGGATGTCAGGAGAGGAGGGTGCTGATCTTATAGGAGAGGTCACAGTAGCACAGAGGATGTCAGGAGAGGAGGGTGCTGATCTATAGGGGAGGTCCCAGCAGCACAGAAGATGTCAGGAGAGGAGGGTGCTAATCCTATAGGAGATAGTCCCCCTTTATAGATGGTCCCCCTCTTTCCCCCTCTATAGATGGTCCCCCTCTTCCCCCCCCCCCTTATAGATGGTCCCCCTCTTTCCCCCTTTATAGATGGTCCCCCTTCCCCCCCTTATAGATGGTCCCCCTCTTTCCCCCTTTATAGATGGTCCCCCTCTTTCCCCCTTTATAGATGGTCCCCCTCTTCCCCCCCTTATAGATGGTCCCCCTCTTCCCCCCCCCTTATAGATGGTCCCCCTCTTCCCCCCCCCTTATAGATGGTCCCCCTCTTTCCCCCTTTATAGATGGTCCCCCTCTTTCCCCCCTTATAGATGGTCCCCCTCTTTCCCCCCTTATAGATGGTCCCCCTCTTTCCCCCTTTATAGATGGTCCCCCTTTCCCCCTTTATAGATGGCCCCCCTCTTTCCCCCCCTTATAGATGGTCCCTCTCTCCCCCCTCCCTTTATAGATGGTCCCCCTCTTCCCTCTCCCCCCTTATAGCTGGTCCTCCTTTCCCCCTTATAGCTGGTCCCCCTCTTTCCCCCCTTATAGCTGGTCCTCCTTTCCCCCCTTATAGCTGGCCCCCCTCTTCCCTCTCCCCCCTTATAGCTGGTCCTCCTTTCCCCCCTTATAGCTGGCCCCCCTCTCCCCCCTCCCTTATAGATGGTCCCCCTCTCCCCCCTCCCTTTATAGATGGTCCCCCTCTTTCCCCCCCTTATAGATGGTCCTCCTCTCCCCCCTTATAGATGGTCCCCCTCTCCCCCCTTATAGATGGTCCCCCTCTCCCCCCTCCCTTATAGATGGTCCCCCTCTCCCCCCTCCCTTTATAGATGGTCCCCCTCTTTCCCCCCCTTATAGCTGGTCCTCCTCTCCCCCCTTATAGATGGTCCCCCTCTTTCCCCCCCTTATAGATGGTCCCCCTCTTTCCCCCCCCCTTATAGCTGGTCCCCCTCTTTCCCCCCTTATAGATGGTCCCCCTCTTTCCCCCCTTATAGATGGTCCCCCTCTTCCCTCTCCCCCCTTATAGCTGGTCCTCCTTTCCTCTCTTATAGCTGGTCCCCCTCTTTCCCCCCTTATAGCTGGTCCCCCTCTTTCCCCCCTTATAGCTGGCCCCCCTCTCCCCCCTTATAGATGGTCCCCCTCTCCCCCATCCCTTATAGATGGTCCCCCTCTCCCCCCTCCCTTTATAAATGGTCCCCCTCTTCCCCCCCCCCTTATAGATGGTCCTCCTCTCCCCCCTTATAGCTGGTCCCCCTCTTTCCCCCTTATAGATGGTCCCCCTCTCCCCCCTTATAGATGGTCCTCCTTTCCCCCTTATAGCTGGTCCCCCTCTTTCCCCCCTTATAGCTGGTCCTCCTTTCCCCCTTATAGCTGGTCCCCCTCTTTCCCCCCTTATAGCTGGTCCTCCTTTCCCCCCTTATAGATGGTCCCCCTCTTCCCTCTCCCCCCTTATAGATGGTCCCCCTCTCCCCCCTTATAGATGGTCCCCCCTCTCCCCCCTCCCTTATAGATGGTCCCCCTCTCCCCCCTCCCTTATAGATGGTCCCCCTCTCCCCCCTCCCTTTATAGATGGTCCCCCTCTTTCCCCCCCTTATAGCTGGTCCTCCTCTCCCCCCTTATAGATGGTCCCCCTCTTTCCCCCCCTTATAGCTGGTCCCCCTCTTTCCCCCCTTATAGATGGTCCCCCTCTCCCCCCTTATAGATGGTCCCCCTCTTCCCTCTCCCCCCTTATAGCTGGTCCTCCTTTCCTCCCTTATAGCTGGTCCCCCTCTTTCCCCCCTTATAGCTGGTCCCCCTCTTTCCCCCCTTATAGATGGCCCCCCTCTTTCCCCCTTTATAGATGGTCCCCCCTCTTTCCTCCCTTATAGCTGGTCCCCCTCTTTCCCCCCTTATAGCTGGTCCCCCTCTTTCCCCCCTTATAGATGGCCCCACCCTCTTTATAGCTGGTCCCCCTCTTTCCCCCCTTATAGATGGTCCCCCTCTTCCCTCTCCCCCCTTATAGCTGGTCCTCCTTTCCCCCCCCCCTTATAGATGGTCCCCCTCTTCCCTCTTCCCCCTTATAGATGGTCCTCCTTTCCCCCCCTTATAGCTGGTCCCCCTCTTTCCCTCTTTATAGCTGGTCCCCCTCTTTCCTCCCTTATAGATGCCCCCCCCTCTTTCCCTCTTTATAGCTGGTCCCCCTCTTTCCCCCCTTATAGCTGGTCCCCCTCTTTCCCCCCTTATAAATGGTCCCCCTCTTCCCTCTCCCCCCTTATAGCTGGTCCTCCTTTCCCCCCCCTTATAGCCGGTCCTCCTTTCCCCCCCTTATAGATGGTCCCCCTCTCCCCCCTTATAGCTGGTCCTCCTTTCCCCCCCTTATAAATGGTCCCCCTCTCCCCCCTTATAGCTGGTCCTCCTTTCCCCCCCCTTATAGCTGGTCCCCCTTTCCCCCCTTATAGCTGGTCCCCCTCTGTCCCCCCTTATAGCTGGTCCTCCTTTCCCCCCCTTATAGCTGGTCCCCCTCTCCCCCCTTATAGCTGGTCCCCCTCTTTCCCCCCTTATAGCTGGTCCCCCTCTGTCCCCCCTTATAGATGGTCCCCCTCTTTCCCCCCTTATAGATGGTCCCCCTTCCCCCCTTATAGCTGGTCCACATCTGTCCCCCCTTATAGCTGGTCCTCCTTCCCCCCCCTTATAGCTGGTCCCCCTCTGTCCCCCCTTATAGCTGGTCCTCCTTTCCCCCCCCCCTTATAGCTGGTCCTCCTTCCCCCCCCCCTTATAGCTGGTCCCCCTCTTTCCCCCCTTATAGCTGGTCCCCCTCTTTCCCCCCTTATAGCTGGTCCCCCTCTGTCCCCCCTTATAGCTGGTCCTCCTTTCCCCCCCCTTATAGCTGGTCCTCCTTTCCCCCCCCTTATAGATGGTCCCCCTCTCCCCCCTTATAGCTGGTCCCCCTCCCCCCCCCCCTTATAGATGGTCCCCCTCTTTCCCCCCTTATAGCTGGTCCCCCTCTGTCCCCCCTTATAGCTGGTCCTCTTTCCCCCCCCCCCTTATAGCTGGTCCTCCTTTCCCCCCCCCTTATAGATGGTCCCCCTCTCCCCCCTTATAGCTGGTCCCCCTCTCCCCCCCCCCTTATAGATGGTCCCCCTCTTTCCCCCCTTATAGATGGTCCCCCTCTCCCCCCCCCCTTATAGATGGTCCCCCTCTTCTCCCCTTTATAGATGTCCCCCCAGTCAGTAAATAACACAAAAATAACAAAATACAACTCACCTACCCTGCGTTCCCCCGTCGATCCTCTCTCCGTCTGCAGTCTCCGGCTGAGCGCGGCTGCCAGGGGTGTCCGGTCCTCTCCCCGGCAGCGCGCGCATCACACAGCTCCTAGTGCCGCCTGGGCCCTGACTTCCGGTACGTGCGCTCCCAGTACCGGAAGTCAGGGCCCCAGGCGGCACTAGGAGCTGTGAGATGCGCGCGCTGCCGGGGAGAGGACCGGACACCCCCGGCAGCCGCGCTCAGCCGGAGACTGCAGATGGAGACTCTTGTGACCGCAAGCGAAACAATGCTTGCGGTCACAAGAGCCTGCAGTGGCGGGGGGAAGGGGGCCTCCCGGGCGGCATTATAATGTAGGCGGCAAGGCATGGGCCCCCCCGGAGCCTCGGGCCCCGGGCGGCCACCCAAACCGCCTACATTATAATCCGCCATTGGCATCAGACCACAGAATTTTGTTTCTCACAGTCCTTTAAAGTGACTCTGTACCCTCAACCTGCCCCCCCCCCCCAAACTGCTTGTACCTTCGGATAGCTGCTTTTAATCCAAGATCTATCCTGGGGTCCGTTCGGCAGGTGATGCAGTTATTGTCATAAAAAAAAAATTTTAGAGTGCCTTCGCACCTACCGGATCCGAAGCGGATCTCACTTCTGCGGATTCGCAGCAAGATCAGCTGTGGATCCAGTACCATTGATGCCTATGTTAGCACATACTCGCAGCGGGATTGACATCCCGCTGTGAGTATGTGCTTTACCTGGTGCCCACAGCCCCGCCTCTCGCATCAGCCCGCCACCGGCATCCTCTATCCCCAGCCCCATCACCCCCGCTGCCCACATCCTCCATCATCCCCGCCGCCCGCATCCTCCATCCCTACCGCCTGCATCCTGCAGCCCGCCGCCGAAAGCATATATTACCTGCTTGGCAGCGCGGCTTTAGTGAGGCTCCCGGCTCCGGTCCCGCTCAGCCAATCAGCGCACGGCAACACTGATCGGCTGAGCGGGATCGGGAGCCTCACTGCAGCCACGCCGAGGAGCAGGTAATGTATGCTCTCGGCGGTGGACTGCAGGATGCGGGCGGTGGTGCTGATGGGGGGCCGGGATGGAGGATTCGGGCGGCAGGGATGATGGGGGAGGAGATAGAGGATGCTGGTGGTGGGGCTGATGCGAGCGGCGGGGCTGTGGGCGCCAGGGGGTTAAAGCACATAGTCACAGCGGGATGTCAATCCTGCTGCGAGTATGTGCTATCATAGGGGGGAATGATACTGGATCTGCAGCTGATCTCGCTGCGAATCCGCAGAAGTGAGATCCGCTGCGGATCCGGTAGTTGTGAAGGCACCCATAAACTTGCAGCCCCGTGCCCAACAGGAGTATCTGTGCCCTAACTTTTTACCGTCCCTCCGTCCCTCCTCCCCATCCTCTTCAACCTTAGCAATGCCACTGGAACATTTTCCCCTGCCTGAACATTGCACAGGTGCCTTAACGATTCAGCCCATGTGCCGTGCTGACACAGCTGATGAATAGGAGACAATCTGGAGCATTCCTAATGATGAAGAGGGCGGGGAGGAGGGACAGAGAAGTTGTGCCAGCCTAATGCATACGCAATCTAGGCCATGGCCGTTGGGCACGGGGTTGCAAGTTTAAAAGGGTTTTTTTAGGACAATAACTGTATCACCTGCCGAACAGACCTCAGGACAGATCTTGGATTAAAAGCAGCTATCTGAAGGTACAATCGGTTTGGGGGGGGGGGTCAGATTGTGGGTACAGAGTCCTTTAAAGAGTCCTTTAGGTGCAATTTAGCAAACTCCAGGAGTGGCAACATTAAAATAAGAATGGACAGCATACATAATGCAAGCAATAATTATATATTTGCTGTGAGATTTCTTTATATGTCATGACAGACACACTTTAAGAACCAGACCAAAACAAAAAGAAATGTGAAAAAAGTTAAAGGGTTTGAAGACATTCCAATTGCATTGTATATTTTAATGGTGCAACACAACATAATGTATCAAAACTAGGTATAATACAATATAACATAACTCATTCCATGGCAACAATTCATATAATATGTGACATAATACATTTCAAAACGACATAATACAATGTAACAATGTAAAATAACCTAATGCCTCAATTATGTCTCAATCAATCCTGCCCATAGATTGATTCAGTTGAAAAATCTTCTTGGAATATATTTCTCTCCTAGGGACTTATATAGGAAGGGATGTAGATCCAATTCTGAGTGTCCTAAATGCCAGATGGAAGATGCAGACTTCTTTCATTTATTGTGGGATTGTCCCGTTCTTCAAGAGTTCTGGACCTCTGTGAGAAGACAAATGGAGGGGAAACTGGGTCCTGTTGCTGGTTAGGACGCTCCCAGATTTGTGCTGGAGGCGTACAACAATGATCAAAAGACTGGGTTACTAATCAATAAACTAATATCACTTGCTAAAATAGTTATCTCTAGAAAATGGTTTGGAGAAGCTGCCCCTTCTATTGAGGAATGGAATAACTTGGTCGAGAAGGTTCTTAATTATGAAGAGTATTTGGCCAGGCAAAAATCTCATAAAGCCATAAATAGATACTATAGGCTGTGGGGACCATGGATGGGAGGAGGGTTGAATTAATGGTTTTAGGGGGAAGGAAGAAAGGAAGGGAAAATGTTAATTTATTTGGGGGGGGTTTCCTTTTTTTTTTCTTTCTTTCTTTTCTTCTTTCTCCCTCTCTCTCGGGGAATGGATGGGGTGGGTTTTAAAGGGGATAAAATGTACTATGAATTATTGTATAGGAAGCATTGTTAAACATGGATGTTCCTTTCTTTTTGTATAATTTGTTTGTTTGAAAAATAAAATTATTAAAAAATAATAATAATAATAACCTGAATGCAATTCAAAATGCAATACAAAACATATTCAAATAACCCAATACAACTAAACCAGTGCACTGTAACACAACATAGTGAGACACAAAGTGACAAAGCAGAAGGCAAGATAACATAAACTCAATAAAATCTTATGCAAATTACTTACAAACTTTTCATCAACAACCCAACTCCTATCAAATCTCTTCTCAATACACCCACTATACCCAATACATACACATCCCTGACTTCTGTAAGTATCTACTTTATTCAGTCATTTCTTGGTTATAGCTGCTTCAGGAGAAGCTACAAGAGAACCAATCGGGCCCTATACCTTTCATAAATGGAACTAGTTTTGTAATCATTAGAGATTAGCACAACTCGAGCAAGCTCAAGTAACATAGTTCGGCATCTGAATAACGGTGGCTGAAGATGCTAGATGTGACCATAGGGACTCCAGGAAAACATGGATGCAGTCTATGGTCTATGGTTGTATTCATGTTTTCCAGGATTACCTAGGGCTGCATTGAACTTCTTTAGCCACCAGTTCAAATGCTGAACAATCATACTCAAGCATGCTCAAGTTGTGGTCATCTCTAGTAATCATACATCATCCATGTTGTTGCATCACTAAGAAGAATCATCATTCAGAACCATAAGCTGGGGAGTAACCCCCACAGAAGGCCATGTTGGTTGTCACCCTACTTTCTCAGAGATAGGTATAACTAACGGTCCTTTTACACTAATTGATTTGTCGTCCACAGGCTGGTGCAAATCAGCACTGATCAGCGGGATTGATAAATCCAGCGGTCAGGCTGCACGAAAGATCCTTGTTTGTGGAACCCTGGAAACAGACAGCACAGATATGTCCTTGCAGCCCTTGCCACACGATAGTCGAGCCCTTTAGCAGATCGATGCTCGCTTATCTGGCATATCAGGTTGTCTAGTACATCCCTAATAAACTGACAGAAGTTTGGGGCTTGGAACTTCTAAAAATTTGCAGTTCCGTTTTGCCTCCCACTGCAGATTCTATCTCATCCATTTGGTTTCTACCCCCACTCTGATCCTGAAGGATCAGACCATAGAGAGTGAGCAGGGTCTGTGGATGACAGGAGCCATCTGGCTGCACCTTTATCAGGGATGAAATACCAATAAACAGGCTTTCCAGATTGGAAGACGCTCATTTTTCTCTGTTGGTGGATTATCTACGAGCATTAATCACCTGCTCTTATCACTTGACCTCTGTCATGGCACCATGTCATTTGTCAGACTTTTATTGCTGATTCAGTTATCGGTGTGGGGGGCCTAACATAGGATGGGGTAGGGAAATTAAATCGCATTCATGCCTAATGTGACCCCATCAAATAAATATCTTAAAGGTTTTGGTTCAAGTTAAATAGGTGATTTTAATAAGCCAATGTCAGTGTCAAGCAGTAGCCATTTATGGGACAGTAATAATAGCAATCCACTTCTGAAGTTTTGCTCTGTTTTCTGCTACAGTTTATAGAATTACAAAAACGATGTAACAGTTTTCAAAAAGGTGTTGCCATTGCGAAAAAAATTAAAAATTACCAAACAAAAGAAAGACCGTAGGGGGATATTTACTAAGGAGTCTAATGTGTGCTACTATTCTAATGTGGGTTGGTGTTTATTTTGTTCTAATATATTGTGTACGATTTTTGGAAAAGTCACACATAGTAAAAAGTTGGAAAAAAGGCGCAAACAAATTTACCTGGTACTGACCAGACGTAGGTCTGCACTAGTTTTTAAAAAGTCAAATGATAAAAAGGCAAATGATAAATTGGGGCGTAAATCCCGGATTATGTGAATTTTTGGGTGAATACTCAAAACAGGTAGATTAAAAAAAAGTTACATCTATAATATATTTGCCTGTCGAGAATCTAAATATTCACCTAAAAAATAGGCGCAAAGCCCTAAATTTCCCCCATAATGTTTCTTTTATTATATATTCATTGACAAAATATGATAGAAATGTCAGATTGTTGAAAACTCGGCATGCTGTTATATTTCAGGCAGATCCTCCCAGTTTTCTCATCCCCCATCAAGACACGGCTCCGTTATTCCACCCCTCTGTCTCTGCCTGGACTATTTCCAGGGCTATAGCAGAAGGGAATTTCATGTCATGGTGCCCACTATGTGTCCTGCAATTGACAGCCAGCCACTGGTGTCATGAACAGTATATCTGAGCTGCTACGGATTGGAACTGTATAATCTTTAGTGACAAATCCAGGTTGCATTTGGGATCTGATAACAGTTGAGTCGGAGTATGGAGGCCTCCTGGTGCGCCCTTCAGCCCTGCCTTTGCTGTGAAACGACATACTGACCCAACTACTGGTATGATGATCTGGGGAGACATCACATAGGACAGTCAGTCACCTCTAGTAGTGACATAAGGGACACTAACCGTTCAGAGATACTGTATGTACAGGACCTCCTGTGGCTACATGTGTTGCCTCTCATGGCTTCCAGCTGGTTTTAGAGTTTGCCAGGAATGTCTCTGCCAGATTGTACTTCCTTGTCACCAGATTTATAACTTATGTGATAAGATAAGCCATCAGCTTCAGTAACCTATGTGTGTACAGAATCTACAGGCCCAGCTACAACACCTGTGGGTAAACCTGCCATGCCACAGGATGCCCTATAGAACCTGTATGCCTCAATGCCCAATCCTATCTCATTAGAGATAGAGCCTCCTATTTGTTGTACAGTTTTCCCAAAAAAACGTATCCTCTCGATCGAAGCTGTAATCATCATTACACTTACCCATATAGTTTTATTTAAGTCCAACAACTCTTTCTTGGTCATTTTTTCTTCAACATTGAGTGTAATATTCCCATTAGAGTTTAAATTCTTATTCTTCACTACTTTTAAGATCCATGCTTGCTGTCAGTATTATAACATAGAAGGTTCTCACTATAGACAGATGTCTATGGGTTTGTATTTTTCCATGTTTGGTTGTATGTGCATTAATGTTCTTTCCCTTTCAGTGAATTGTCCCCGAGGTTTGTGTTGCTGACAGTATAATAATAATAATAATAATAATAATAATTTTTATTTATATAGCGCCAACAGATTCCGCAGCACTTTACAATTCTGGGGGTACATACATAGACAAAAATCAGACATTACAGAGATCTACATATAATTATCCATACATGAGGAGTGAGGGCCCTGCTCGCATGCATGAGCTTACAGACTATCAGGAGGGGGTGCGAGACAAAATGTCAGAGGGGCAAAGTCCTTCCTTTTTTGCATGGTCCGGCCATCTTTATAAATAAGGCAGTGCAGTTAAAGGTGGGTAAACCAGTCACCAACCAATGCCTGCCTGCTACAGGTCTAAGTGCTTGAATGTATAAAAATATTATATATTATATGTGGCTCAGGGAAGAAACAGAGTGCTGCACATCACACCTATGGCTGATACTAGTGCCGCTTGGCTAAATATAAAACACATCAGAATTTTGTGTATGAATTGATCAAGCCATACTGCCCCATGTACCTCGTGCCGGTATCTGATACACATGGGTCCCTACACTAAGTCCACACCGTGCCAGTCAGTGGCCACCAACCCCGCAGGCGTGCACAGCCAGGGAACGGGGGCCATGGGACGGCCCTGCGACCCCCATGCCACAGGACCAGACCCAAAAACACCACACCAGAACCCGGCCAGCACCGCCGGCGGAGAAGGTCGCCCCCAAGCAGCACAAGTCTGGATAAGGTATTGCGCTCACCATAGCTGCAGCAAACAGAATGGGAAAAAAAAAACAGGAGGGATTAAAACCATGTGCACTCAGGTGTCTCCTGCTAATTGCGGTCATGTGGGTCTCACCAGGAGGAGTGCAAAACACGGAGAAAAGAGAGAAACAAAATGTGGCTCAGGGAAGAAACAGAGTGCTGCACATCACACCTATGGCTGATACTAGTGCCGCTTGGCTAAATATAAAACACATCAGAATTTTGTGTATGAATTGATCAAGCCATACTGCCCCATGTACCTCGTGCCGGTATCTGATACACATGGGTCCCTACACTAAGTCCACACCGTGCCAGTCAGTGGCCACCAACCCCGCAGGCGTGCACAGCCAGGGAACGGGGGCCATGGGACGGCCCTGCGACCCCCATGCCACAGGACCAGACCCAAAAACACCACACCAGAACCCGGCCAGCACCGCCGGCGGAGAAGGTCGCCCCCAAGCAGCACAAGTCTGGATAAGGTATTGCGCTCACCATAGCTGCAGCAAACAGAATGGGAAAAAAAAAAAAAACAGGAGGGATTAAAACCATGTGCACTCAGGTGTCTCCTGCTAATTGCGGTCATGTGGGTCTCACCAGGAGGAGTGCAAAACACGGAGAAGAGAGAGAAACAAAATGCGGCTCAGGGAAGAAACAGAGTGCTGCACATCACACCTATGGCTGATACTAGTGCCGCTTGGCTAAATATAAAACACATCAGAATTTTGTGTATGAATTGATCAAGCCATACTGCCCCATGTACCTCGTGCCGGTATCTGATACACATGGGTCCCTACACTAAGTCCACACCGTGCCAGTCAGTGGCCACCAACCCCGCAGGCGTGCACAGCCAGGGAACGGGGGCCATGGGACGGCCCTGCGACCCCCATGCCACAGGACCAGACCCAAAAACACCACACCAGAACCCGGCCAGCACCGCCGGCGGAGAAGGTCGCCCCCAAGCAGCACAAGTCTGGATAAGGTATTGCGCTCACCATAGCTGCAGCAAACAGAATGGGAAAAAAAAAAAACAGGAGGGATTAAAACCATGTGCACTCAGGTGTCTCCTGCTAATTGCGGTCATGTGGGTCTCACCAGGAGGAGTGCAAAACACGGAGAAAAGAGAGAAACAAAATGTGGCTCAGGGAAGAAACAGAGTGCTGCACATCACACCTATGGCTGATACTAGTGCCGCTTGGCTAAATATAAAACACATCAGAATTTTGTGTATGAATTGATCAAGCCATACTGCCCCATGTACCTCGTGCCGGTATCTGATACACATGGGTCCCTACACTAAGTCCACACCGTGCCAGTCAGTGGCCACCAACCCCGCAGGCGTGCACAGCCAGGGAACGGGGGCCATGGGACGGCCCTGCGACCCCCATGCCACAGGACCAGACCCAAAAACACCACACCAGAACCCGGCCAGCACCGCCGGCGGAGAAGGTCGCCCCCAAGCAGCACAAGTCTGGATAAGGTATTGCGCTCACCATAGCTGCAGCAAACAGAATGGGAAAAAAAAAAAAACAGGAGGGATTAAAACCATGTGCACTCAGGTGTCTCCTGCTAATTGCGGTCATGTGGGTCTCACCAGGAGGAGTGCAAAACACGGAGAAAAGAGAGAAACAAAATGTGGCTCAGGGAAGAAACAGAGTGCTGCACATCACACCTATGGCTGATACTAGTGCCGCTTGGCTAAATATAAAACACATCAGAATTTTGTGTATGAATTGATCAAGCCATACTGCCTGTTTGCTGCAGCTATGGTGAGCGCAATACCTTATCCAGACTTGTGCTGCTTGGGGGCGACCTTCTCCGCCGGCGGTGCTGGCTGGGTTCTGGTGTGGTGTTTTTGGGTCTGGTCCTGTGGCATGGGGGTCGCAGGGCCGTCCCATGGCCCCCGTTCCCTGGCTGTGCACGCCTGCGGGGTTGGTGGCCACTGACTGGCACGGTGTGGACTTAGTGTAGGGACCCATGTGTATCAGATACCGGCACGAGGTACATGGGGCAGTATGGCTTGATCAATTCATACACAAAATTCTGATGTGTTTTTTATTTAGCCAAGCGGCACTAGTATCAGCCATAGGTGTGAGGTGCAGCACTCTGTTTCTTCCCTGAACCGCATTTTGTTTCTCTCTTTTCTCCGTGTTTTGCACTCCTCCTGGTGAGACCCACATGACCGCAATTAGCAGGAGACACCTGAGTGCACATGGTTTTAATCCCTCCTGTTTTTTCCCATTCTGTTTGCTGCAGTTATGGTGAGCGCAATACCTTATCCAGACTTGTGCTGCTTGGGGGCGACCTTCTCCGCCGGCGGTGCTGGCTGGGTTCTGGTGTGGTGTTTTTGGGTCTGGTCCTGTGGCATGGGGGTCGCAGGGCCGTCCCATGGCCCCCGTTCCCTGGCTGTGCACGCCTGCGGGGTTGGTGGCCACTGACTGGCACGGTGTGGACTTAGTGTAGGGACCCATGTGTATCAGATACCGGCACGAGGTACATGGGGCAGTATGGCTTGATCAATTCATACACAAAATTCTGATGTGTTTTTTATTTAGCCAAGCGGCACTAGTATCAGCCATAGGTGTGAGGTGCAGCACTCTGTTTCTTCCCTGAACCGCATTTTGTTTCTCTCTTTTCTCCGTGTATTGCACTCCTCCTGGTGAGACCCACATGACCGCAATTAGCAGGAGACACCTGAGTGCACATGGTTTTAATCCCTCCTGTTTTTTCCCATTCTGTTTGCTGCAGCTATGGTGAGCGCAATACCTTATCCAGACTTGTGCTGCTTGGGGGCGACCTTCTCCGCCGGCGGTGCTGGCTGGGTTCTGGTGTGGTGTTTTTGGGTCTGGTCCTGTGGCATGGGGGTCGCAGGGCCGTCCCATGGCCCCCGTTCCCTGGCTGTGCACGCCTGCGGGGTTGGTGGCCACTGACTGGCACGGTGTGGACTTAGTGTAGGGACCCATGTGTATCAGATACCGGCACGAGGTACATGGGGCAGTATGGCTTGATCAATTCATACACAAAATTCTGATGTGTTTTTTATTTAGCCAAGCGGCACTAGTATCAGCCATAGGTGTGAGGTGCAGCACTCTG
The DNA here is from genome assembly GCF_027789765.1 of Dendropsophus ebraccatus. Lineage (NCBI taxonomy): Eukaryota > Metazoa > Chordata > Amphibia > Anura > Hylidae > Dendropsophus > Dendropsophus ebraccatus. The sequence continues at coordinate 24,954 of NW_027208822.1, forward strand.
TTTCTTCCCTGAACCGCATTTTGTTTCTCTCTTTTCTCCGTGTATTGCACTCCTCCTGGTGAGACCCACATGACCGCAATTAGCAGGAGACACCTGAGTGCACATGGTTTTAATCCCTCCTGTTTTTTCCCATTCTGTTTGCTGCAGCTATGGTGAGCGCAATACCTTATCCAGACTTGTGCTGCTTGGGGGCGACCTTCTCCGCCGGCGGTGCTGGCTGGGTTCTGGTGTGGTGTTTTTGGGTCTGGTCCTGTGGCATGGGGGTCGCAGGGCCGTCCCATGGCCCCCGTTCCCTGGCTGTGCACGCCTGCGGGGTTGGTGGCCACTGACTGGCACGGTGTGGACTTAGTGTAGGGACCCATGTGTATCAGATACCGGCACGAGGTACATGGGGCAGTATGGCTTGATCAATTCATACACAAAATTCTGATGTGTTTTTTATTTAGCCAAGCGGCACTAGTATCAGCCATAGGTGTGAGGTGCAGCACTCTGTTTCTTCCCTGAACCGCATTTTGTTTCTCTCTTTTCTCCGTGTATTGCACTCCTCCTGGTGAGACCCACATGACCGCAATTAGCAGGAGACACCTGAGTGCACATGGTTTTAATCCCTCCTGTTTTTTCCCATTCTGTTTGCTGCAGCTATGGTGAGCGCAATACCTTATCCAGACTTGTGCTGCTTGGGGGCGACCTTCTCCGCCGGCGGTGCTGGCTGGGTTCTGGTGTGGTGTTTTTGGGTCTGGTCCTGTGGCATGGGGGTCGCAGGGCCGTCCCATGGCCCCCGTTCCCTGGCTGTGCACGCCTGCGGGGTTGGTGGCCACTGACTGGCACGGTGTGGACTTAGTGTAGGGACCCATGTGTATCAGATACCGGCACGAGGTACATGGGGCAGTATGGCTTGATCAATTCATACACAAAATTCTGATGTGTTTTTTATTTAGCCAAGCGGCACTAGTATCAGCCATAGGTGTGAGGTGCAGCACTCTGTTTCTTCCCTGAACCGCATTTTGTTTCTCTCTTTTCTCCGTGTATTGCACTCCTCCTGGTGAGACCCACATGACCGCAATTAGCAGGAGACACCTGAGTGCACATGGTTTTAATCCCTCCTGTTTTTTCCCATTCTGTTTGCTGCAGCTATGGTGAGCGCAATACCTTATCCAGACTTGTGCTGCTTGGGGGCGACCTTCTCCGCCGGCGGTGCTGGCTGGGTTCTGGTGTGGTGTTTTTGGGTCTGGTCCTGTGGCATGGGGGTCGCAGGGCCGTCCCATGGCCCCCGTTCCCTGGCTGTGCACGCCTGCGGGGTTGGTGGCCACTGACTGGCACGGTGTGGACTTAGTGTAGGGACCCATGTGTATCAGATACCGGCACGAGGTACATGGGGCAGTATGGCTTGATCAATTCATACACAAAATTCTGATGTGTTTTTTATTTAGCCAAGCGGCACTAGTATCAGCCATAGGTGTGAGGTGCAGCACTCTGTTTCTTCCCTGAACCGCATTATATATTATATGTTAGTGCAGAGAATGAATGAGCTGTATGTTATATTTCACTGGAGTAAATCCAGGATCAACCCTATTAGTCGGGAAGTATATGAGGCCGTAGAGTCCTTTATGTCATAAGATTCTCCTCTCTATTTACACATATTCACCTCCCAAATGCTTAATACATTTTGTCACATGCTGATTGGGCTGCATGGAAAAAGCCTCTGGGGAGAGCGGCATGTACCCTGTGCGGCCATGTGAGGTGTATGATACATAGCTCTCTTGATGCAATCAGCTCTGTATGGAACATCTGGAGAGATGGCGTCAGATGAGAGCGCTGGGGACACATCAACTGCATTACTGAGAAGTCTAGACACCTTCGTAATCAGGTAAAGACTCTGCACCAGAGTGAAATACAGATGATTATCATCACTAGTCATGAGCGAACATCCCGATGTTCGGTTCGGATCCCAAACACGAACAAAAAAGAAAATGATTGTAATCAGTCCAAACTTTCACAAACAAATAACAACGGTATTATTCACCGAATATTCACAAACAAATAACAAATATACAATAGAAGTACGTTTCGGTGTACACACATGCATACAAATTATGATAAAACATAAATTAAAACGTAAATTACACAGTTGCATACACATTTCATTTACATACTCATTTGCATACAGATTGTGCACAGATTGGTTAAGTTTCGGTCTAGCGTTACGCACAAGCGTAAATTAGCCAGTGGCGTATATTCGCAAGTTTGAATATGTTCGAAAATGATCGTTATAACCATTCCGATCATTGAACAAATTGTTCGTGATGGGTGACCATTAACAATTAGCTTCATGTTCGTACGAACATTTACAAACATGTTCGCTCATCCCTAATCATCACCAATGTACAGTATGCTGAGGTTAGAGAACATCTGTCACCATAGAGAACCCCTATAAACCCAAGGGGCACCAATCATACCTCAAACCTCAAACCCAGGTACAGTAATCTTTGTCTGGTTAGTTACTAATGAGAAATTAGAGGTGTAAATTAAAGATCCTGAACTCCTATTCTGAACCAGTACCAGAGCTCATCAACTATGTACCATTTAATGTATTCGGGACTTGGTGTCCTGTAAGGGTACTATTAGATGGGTTGATGGGGACCCGATAATAAATGTAAACGAGCGCTGATCTGCTTGATTGGCGCTTGTTTACTGGGCCTATTACACGGCCCGATAATCGTTTAACAAGGGCTGCAGGGACATTGTTACCGATGTCCTTGTAGCCCTTGTTTAAACGTTATACATTACCTGTCCAGGTTGCAGGGCTCCTCTTCCTCTGTGCTTCTCTCCGGGTCCGAATGCTCCAGCTTCAGAGTGGCCTGTCTCAGCTGACAGGCCACTCAGCCAATCACTGGCCGCGGTGGTCCCAGCCAGTGATTGGATGAGCGGCCTGTCAGCTGAGACAGGCCACTCTGAAGCTGGAGCGTGCAGACCCAGGGAGAAGCACAGAGGAAGAGGAGCCCTGTAGCCTGGATAGGTAATGGACACAACCGTTCAAAAGTTTGGAGTCACCCAAACAATTTTGTGTTTTCAATGAAAAGTCACACTTATTCACCACCATACGTTGTGAAATGAATAGAAAATAGAGTCAAGACATTGACAAGGTTAGAAATAATGATTTGTATTTGAAATAACATTGTTTTTACATCAAACTTTGCTTTCGTCAAATATTAGTCCTTTTGCAGCAATTACAGCATTGCACACCTTTGGCATTCTAGCTATTAATCTGTTGAGGTAAGCTGGAGAAATTGCACCCCACGTTTCTAGAAGCAGCTCCCACAAGTTGGATTGGTTGGATGGGCACTTCTGGCGTACCATACGGTCAAGCTGCTCCCACAACAGCTCAATGGGGTTCAGATCTGGGGACTGCGCTGGCCACTCCATTACTGATAGAATACCAGCTGCCTGCTTCTGCTGTAAATAATTCTTGCACAATTTGGAGGTGTGTTTAGGGTCATTGTCCTGTTGTAGGATGAAATTGGCTCCAATCAAGCGCTGTCCACTGGGTATGGCATGGCGGTGCAGAGTGATAGCCTTTCTTATTCAGAATCCCTTTTACCCTGTACAAATCTCCCACCTTACCAGCACCAAAGCAACCCCAGACCATCACATTACCTCCACCATGCTTAACAGATGGCGTCAGGCATTCTTCCAGCATCTTTTCATTTGTTCTGCGTCTCACAAACGTTCTTCTTTGTGATCCAAACCCCTCAAACTTAGATTCATCCGTCCACAACACTTTTTTCCAGTCTTCCTCTGTCCAATGTCTGTGTTCTTTTGCCCATCTTAATCTTTTTCTTTTATTGGCCAGTCTCAGATATGGCTTTTTCTTTGCCACTCTGCCCTGAAGCCCAAAATCCTGCAGCCGCCTCTTCACTGTAGATGTTGACACTGGTGTTTTGCGGGTACTATTTAATGAAGATGCCAGTTGGGGACCTGCGAGGCGTCTGTTTCTCAAACTAGAGACTCTAATGTGCTTATCTTCTTGCTTAGTTGTGCAACGCGGCCTCCCACTTCTTTTTCTACTCTGGTTAGAGCCTGTTTGTGCTGTCCTCTGAAGGGAGTAGTACACACCGTTGTAGGAAATCTTCAATTTCTTAGCAATTTCTCGCATGGAATAGCTTTCATTTCTAAGAACAAGAATAGACTGTCGAGTTTCAGATGAAAGTTTTCTTTTTCTGGCCATTTTGAGCGTTTAATTGACCCCACAAATGTGATGCTCCAGAAACACAATCTGCTCAAAGGAAGGTCAGTTTTGTAGCTTCTGTAACGTGCTAGACTGTTTTCAGATGTGTGAACATGATTGCACAAGGGTTTTCTAATCATCAATTAGCCTTCTGAGCCAATGAGCAAACACATTATACCATTAGAACACTGGAGTGATAGTTGCTGGAAATGTGCTTCTATACACCTATGTAGATATTGCACCAAAAACCAGACATTTGCAGCTAGAATAGTCATTTACCACATTAGCAATGTATAGAGTGTATTTGTTTAAAGTTAGGACTAGTTTAAAGTTATCTTCATTGAAAAGTACAGTGCTTTTCCTTCAAAAATAAGGACATTTCAATGTGACCCCAAACTTTTGAAGGGTAGTGTATATCGTCAGTCGCCGGCCGCACACCGCTATTACACGTAGTGGTGCGCGGTCGAATTGGGCCTATTACACGGCCCGATAATCGTTTAACAAGGGCTGCAGGGACATTGTTACCGATGTCCTTGCAGCCCTTGTTCAAACATTATATATTACCTGTCTAGGTTGCAGGGCTCCTCTTCCTTCTGTGCTTCTCCCCAGGTCCGCGCGCTCCAGCTTCAGAGTGGCCTGTCTTAGCTGACAGGCCACTCAGCCAATCACTGGCCGATTATTGTTCCGTGTAATAGTACCCTAAGGATAAAGTCATACATGACAGATTTGTTGCAGAGATTTTTGTGACAGTCAATATAAAACAACTAATATTACCAACAATACCACTTATATGAAGTACAAATATTACCAACATGGCCACCACATAGTGACTGAAACACCCCATGCTGTAATGGAATAAAAAACACTATACAAAATATTACCCTATACAATGACCAAATAAATAGTGGTGGATCCCAACTCAGGGTTTTTGCAAACCATATATGTGATTATATTGCTGTTACACCCAATAACTACAAGCAATGTCTTCTCTGATAGGAATTTTTTTTTTTTTTAAGTCAGAGGCAGGGGAGCCTTTCCAGCGTTGGATCACTGCTCCGGGACCTTCTCTCAGCCGACATTGCAACCCGTTTGATTGACTACCCATTTAGCCAATCAGTGACTGGGGCAGGACGCTGCTGCAATCACCGATTGAGTGGGCAATCCATCAGCTGGGAAGGCATTTTCCCCCTTGTCGTAACTTCACCAGGTCTTGGTGGAGAATGCCTTCTGGCAGGGGTCCTAGAGCTGGTGTAGCGGCGCGGGCACGTGGAGAGGTAAGTTAGCGTTCTGTAATAACTTTCCCCCTGCCTCTACTAGCTGCCAAAAGATAAAAATGGGCGGAGTTCTCTTTTAGCTTTTTCATCTGGTCCAGACTTCCACTTAAACTTTTTCCAGGCATGACTGTTGTCTGCAGAGTTTGTCGCCTAGAAATCTTTGGCACCTCAATATACCAGCAACTAACCTAATCTAACCTATACAAACTCCCTAGCCCTCTGCTTCTGCAGTTTTGTGCCTCTTCTGCCCCTATTACCTGCTGTATTAAACAGTACATACAAATACTAAACTATATCTGTATGAAAAAGTGCCACACAATAGCAATATATAAATTGCCCCAAAAATTTGTTGTGACCCATGAAAGAATAGTGTACCATTAAGTAAAAGTGCTTCTCCACTGTATCCAAAAAGAAATAGAGACACTTTTAACTGTTTATATGTTGCTATCAATAGTGATCACAGCATCTGAACAATTTGTATCTCCCTCATTGGTAGTTCAGTGGCCCGATCAACAATCTGACTGGTTGTCATGGCAGCCCAATGATTCTGCTAAACTGTATCAATGGACTGCCAAACTGTTACACGTAGTGGTGAGTGGACCTTCTCAAACTGTATGGGTTCGCCACGTTTTCCGAAACCGAACGCTCTGTATTTGCAGAAGTTGGATCCCACCGTAGGGAGTCCTGGAAAACATGGATGCAGCTTTAGGTCATATTCACGTAGAGTAAGACACCGAGTGTTCCGTGACCAACCGGGTCACAGAACAGCCGGTGTCAGAGAAGATCACACAATGGAGCATGCAAACTGACAGATTTTCTGCGTCCGCCATTCAGTAAATAGCGGTTGCAGAAAACTGACATGTAAGTTTTTTGTGGCGCCATTAGAGATCCCGACCAGAGTGTATACTATGTTATGAGCAATAGAATGATTGCCTATAATACTGCCCAAGAGGACCACCATTTTTAGATTTTACGAATTAATAAAGTAAACAAAATATAAATAAACATGTATTATATCGCCACATGCAGAATTAGAACTATTAAATTATAAAATTCGTAATCATGCATGTCAACAGCACAAATGCATAAAATAAGCTAATTCCCAAATTCTGAAGATGCAAGTAGTACTATATCTAAGTTCAGCTGGTGCCAGCAGGTATTTCCCCAAAACTAACCTCAGTATTAGGGATGAGCGAACCGACCCATAACGAACCAGATTCATTACGAACTTATAAAAATATGTAAAAATATAGTCTGCAGCACTCACAGATTTCAGGTGAAAGCAAGGTGGTTTAAGTCCATCAAAGAAAAAAAGTACACAAAAAACCTCACAAGTGCAACATACAAAATCTTATGCTTTAACAGCCTCTTGTTGTCTTTTTTAAGAGGGAGAATTACAGCAGGAGGTTGTCGAAACATTGTGTTTTGTATGCCGAACTTGTGAGTTTTTTTGTATACTTTTTTAATAGAATAATACTGCACCTTGCTTTTACCTGAACTCTGGGAGTGCTGTAGACTAGATTTTTTATTCATTCCAAAATTGAAGATTTTTGGTTATATCGCGTCACAGAAAAAAATTCATAAAAACATAGAAAATATAAAAGATTGGCATCAGAAAAGGACCACTTGCTCTATCTAGTTTGTCCGTTAAGTAATTCCTTTGTTTTTATCTTAAGATAATAATATTAATAATCTTAATGATCATGCTCCCCTTTTCCCTTCTTTCATCTAGACTTAGAGTGGTATTACACGGGCCGATGGGGTCCCGATAATACTTCTAAACTAGATCTGCTAGATCGTAGCTCATCTACTGGGCCTATTACACAGGCCGATAATCGTTTAACAAGGGCTGCAGGGACATCGTTACCGATGTCCTTGCAGCCTTTGTTTAAACTGTATACATACCTATACAGGTTGCAGGGCTCCTCTTCCTCTATGCTTCGCCCCGGGTCCCGCACGCTCCATCTGCACAGCGGCTTGTCTCAGCTGACAGGTCAGTCACCCAATCACTGGCTGCGGCGGTCCTGGCCTGTTATTAGCCGAGTGGCCTGTCAGCTGAGGCAGGCCGCTGAGAAGCCGGAGTGCGCAGGACCCGGTGAGAAGTACAAAGGAAGAGGAGCTGTGCAACCTGGATAGGTATATATTCCACTTTGCATATCGTCAGCCTCGGCCGCGCACCGCTATTACACATAGTGGTGCGTGGTCGGTGTCCGACGATTATAGGTCAGAACCTATATCAACAATCAGCCGATGACAACGATCATCGGCTGATCGTTGCCTTTATTACACGGAACAATAATCGGCCAGATATTGTTCCGTGTAATAGTACCAGGCTCGGACTGGGCCACCGGGGAGCCGGGGAAATCCCCGGTGGGCCCCGAGCTGGAGTGGGCCCCGCCCCCCTGTCAGGGGACACAGGGCTGGAGACTGCAGCAATGTGGTCTGCAGCCAGCAAGCCCAGCCGGGGCCCCATGCTCCCGGGGGCCCACTCGGTCGCTGGGTGCCGCACTCGGTCGCTGGGTGTTTTTGTTTTGTTTTTTTTTAACTGGAAGCGATCACAACAATTGCTTCCAGTTAAATGTAGTGTGCTGATTGACAGCGCGAGAAGCCATAGGCGCGGCGCACACAGAACTCAGAGGTGACGTGCTGCCCGGTACTTCACAAGGATGCTGCTGATCTGTCAGGAAGAAAGAAGAAGAGACCCGCAACCGACGGGGGAGCGTGTTGTAAGGTGAGTTGTTTTTGTGTTTTTTTTCAGAGGGAGACAACAGAAGGGGTCTGGTACAGGGGGATGGACAACAAAAGGGTCTGGTACAGGGGGATGGACAACAAAGGGGTCTGGTACAGGGGGATGGACAACAAAGGGGTCTGGTAAAGGGGGATGGACAACAAAGAAGTCTGGTACAGGGGGATGGACAACAAAAAGGGGCTATATGGGGTGATGGACAATGAAAGGGGGCTGTTTAGGGGGATGGACAACAAAAGGGGGCTGTTTAGGGGGATGGACAACAAAAGGGGGCTATATAGGGGGATGGACAACAAAAGGGGGCTGTCTAGGGGGATGGACAACAAAAGGGGGCTGTTTAGGGGGATGGACAAGATAAAGGGGCTATATGGGGGAAGGATGACATAAGGGGGCTACCTATGGGGGGATGGACAAGACTGGGGAGCCATTTATAAGGGAGACAAAGTAGGGGAGCCATTTATAAGGGGGACCACATGGGGGGTGTATACAGTAGGGCATGCACAGAGGGGGTCATATACTATAGGGCAGTGATAGGGAACTTTGGCTCTCCAGCTGTTTCAAAACTACAGCTTTAGCTGTGGCTGTTCAGGCATGATGGGAGTTGTAGTTTTGCAACAGCTGGAGAGCCAAGGTTCCCTACCCCTCATATAGGGGATGCACAGAGGTTGTCATCTACTATAGGGGGACTACACAGAGGAGGATTTCTACTATAGTAGATGCACATGGGGCCGTCTATATGGGGGACTGAACAAGGGACCATTTATAAGGCGTCTACAGAGAGGAGGCATATACTATAAGGGGGATATATATATATATATATATATATATATATACACAATTACATAGTGTCAGGGCTACCCACTGAAAGAGGGAGTAAAGGGGCCAATACAGATGTGCAATGTGTATAGAGATGAAGATGGTACAAGAGTGAGGAGCCTAATATGTCTGTCTGCCAGATTCTGTGGATTCGTGGCTCGGAGAAGTTCTCATAATGGCCCAGGGCAGATGGAAAAGAAAATGAAAACAACTCTGATCAGAGAAGACGTCCCCTGTGAGTCACTAAATATAACTGCACTGTAATTTATATATTGTACAGAACCTGAGTCTATATGACTGAATGAGGTGATAGTGATCTTTGTACAGTGGATCTTATTCAGTAGCAGCAGTGGTGTTAGTCAGTATGTAGTGGCATTAGTCAGTATGTGGTGGTATTAGTCAGTATGTGGTAGTATTAGTCAGTATGTGGTGGTGTTAGTCAGTATGTGGTGGTATTATTTGTTACTTGTAATCTAGTAGTGTGTTTTATTGGATTTAGTATACTGGATTTGGTGAGTAACAATATGGTGGTGATGGTTGTGGCGTGGCGGTAATATTTCCCCCTTGTATATTGGTAATATTGGTCATAGTATACAGGATGTGGTCAGCACCGGTATGACGGTAATATGTATGGTGATAATATTTCCCTCCTATATACTGGTAATATTGGTAATATCAGTCTTGGTATACAGGATCTGGTCAGTAACAGTATGGCGGTAATATGTGTGGGGATATTTGCTCTTTGTATACTGGTGTTATTAGTAGCTGTATGACTTTTGTATCTAAGTATATAGTGTTATCATGCAAAGAAAATTGTCTTATAGCCCGATTACACAGACCAATTATAGGTAACAAATGCTCCTAGGAAGCCCCATGTAACAGTGCCAGAAATCAGCTGACAAGCAAATGCCCAATAGTTGGCATTGCTATCGGCTGCACATCTCTGTGTATTCCTGCCCTGCCGATTAGCAATTGTTTGCATCCCTAAATTGCCCCATATCACGCCGTGTAACTGGACCCTTATTAATGTTACCATAGATAAGTGTGGTGGCTGAAGGGTGGGCCCCAAGAATGGTTTTCCCTGGTGGGCCCAAGGCACTCCAGTCCGACACTGAATAGTACCCTTAGACTACAGATTTAGATCCTTAAAAAGAACCAATCAGCATGATTGTGCTAATATGGTTCCCTTAACCCTTTGAGGACCAGGCCCTAAATGACCCAGTGGACCGCGCAAATTTTGATCTTAGTGTTTTTGTTTTTCCCTCCTCCCCTTCTAAGAGCTCCAGCACTTTTAGTTTTCTATCTACAGGGCCATGTAAGTGCTTGTTTTTTACAGGAATAGTTGTACTGTGTAATGGCGCCTTTCATTTTACCATAACAAGTATGATGGGATTATAAAATTATTATTTATGAAGATATAAATTGGTGAAATCGTAAAAAAGAATGCAATATGGTAACGTTTGGGGGGTTCCTGTGTCTAAATAATACACTATATGGTAAAAGTGACATGATACCAATATTCTATAGGTCAGCCCGAACAAAACCATATGCAGGTTTACACAGATTCTCTAATGTTATTTTATTTTTTTTTTAATTAAATCCTTTTTTTGGCAATTAATTATTAATAAAATGGGCCTATTGTGACGCTTATAGCAGTTTTATTTTTTCACCTACAGGGATATATGGGGAGTAATTTTTTCCGCCATGATCTCTAGTTTTTATTAAAACCATATTTGGGAAGATCGGACGTTTTGATCATTTTTTATTATTTTTTTTATATATATAATGTAACATTATATGCACTTTTTCCCCTCTTTTTGAGTACTCCGTTCGCAATGACGCTTGTTATATTTTAATAGATCGGACAATTACACACGCTACGGTATATTATATGTTTATTTATTTTTATATGTTTTATTTATATAATGGGAAAGGGGGGTGAATTAAACTTTTATTGGGGGAGGGGCTTTGGGGTAGTGTGTTAGTGATTTTTACTCTTTTTTTTACACATTTGAAGTCCCTTTGGGGGAGTTTTACATACAGTACTTTGATTGCAGACACTGATCATTGCTATGCCATAGGCATAGCATTGATCAGTGTGATAGGGGATCTGCTCATTAAGCCTGCCTGTGCAGGCTCAGTGAACAGATTGCCGATCGGACCGTGCGGAGGCAGGCGGTCCGGCGGTCCGTTTTAACGCTCAGGACCCCCGCAGTCACACTGCGGGGTTCCCGATCGGTAAGTGGCAAGGGACTGACCCTGCCACTTATGCTTAAAAGCCGTGCCCGAGCGGCATTTAAGGAGTTAATGACACGCTGCAGTACGATCGCTGCAGCCTGTCATTAACGGTGAGGTGCTGGCTACTCATTGCAGCCGGCCCCCACCTCCTATGAAGCGCGCTCTGCTCCAGGTCACTGGGTGCTGGTAGGGCTTTATACCTGGGTGTTGTGAAGAAACTTTCTATTATTAGTAAGTGGGTGCTGTGAAAACAGTTGCTATTATCTTTCAGTGGGTGTTGTGAATTCAGTGTCTATTCAAACCAGTCTGTGAGTGCAGTGCTTAAAGTTAAACCAGTTGCTGCTGGTTAAACAAATTGCTGTTTGTAGTAGCTTTAGAAGGTTGTTCTATCACAGTTAGAGGACATCATCCTCTGTGATATATACCCTAAGACAAAACATTTCTATAGCCTTATACCACTTAAGAAACCATAAGAGCTGTTAAAAAGTCACACAATAAGTAGCCTTTGGTGAAACATTGTGTGACATATAACTATCCTATTGATATTGTAAAAACTTCAAGAATATTTATCAGCCAGTCACCATGCGTGTCCCTAGAAATGGAACATGAATGCTAATATTCCTTGTCACAAGTGCCAGTGACTAAAAACCCCACAGCTATGGTAACACAGAGGGAAATGTCCTTTTTGAGAAACATAGTCATGGGGATTTGTGACTTGATAATACTGTTTTTGAAGTATGGGTTGCATGGTGCACATTGTGGGTGCTTTGAGCGGCATAAATCTATTTATGCCTGTGTTAAAAATGGTTTAAACCTTAGGGGACGCACCCATTTTTGGAATTTATGACACAGCCAAAGTTTTCAAATCTGATAGGCGTCACTTTATGTATTAATAAGTTTGGAATGGTTTTACAAATTCTTATGATTCCGAGATTGTTTTCTCGTGACATGTTTCACTTTATGGCTGGGTTCACACTACGTAAGTTTCCGGCCATAGCGCGTTCCGTGAATAAGCGTCCGGAGACTTACGTAGTTTGCATACAATGGAAAGTATACGATGTATGGCTGCACAGTTCACACTACGTACGAACTTACGCCCGGATCGTATGCGGTGGCGTAAAAAATGAACCAGACCATTGTTTGCGGACGAAAATGCCGTAACTTACGCCCGTAGCGTTACATGCGGTCCCGTACGTAGAGGTGATTTCTTCATTTTTGCAGCTTTTTGTGCCGATCCAAAAGGTTCTGTGGGGTGTCCGGGGCTAGCCGAAGATTTCCAAGTAAAAGACCGCTGTCAGATCGCTACGTAGGGCGCTCGGGAAGCGTAAGTAGACTTCGGGCGTAAGTTCGCGGTCCGTACATAGCCGGCCGCAAGTAGCGTAAATCTCCGGCCGGAGTTTACCGCGTATATGTCCGGCCGCGAAAATATGCGCCTCCGACTGATAGAGTTTGGAAAAAAAGGAGACAATCTCATCCTCAATCTCCAAATCAGTATTTACCATTACCCCTCCCTGCGTTTTCAATGCTCTGAAGGGGGCCTTCTCTAAATTGCCCTTGAGAATATTCGCCAGGATCTTATTGGGTTTTCCCCCTGCAGTGAAGTTACTCTGGCCCTGGAAAAAAATTCTATGTTGGGCTTTTTCTCTCAGAAGAGTCTCATAGTTCTTTTGGGCAGTTTGTAACGCCAACCAAGACTCCTGTGAGTCATTTTGCTCATACCGTAGTTTTTCCATCTCTACCTCCTCCAGCGCAACCTGTTCCTTTTTTCTAAAATCTCTCTTCTTAACCAGGATATCTCTAAAGAAAATACCTCTCATATATGCTTTCAACGCGTCCCAGGCAATTATAACCGGAGTAGATGTCTTATTGACAGACCAAAACCACGATATTTCACTACAGAACTCTTTGTTTTTATCAAGAACACTAAACCAGTGTGGGTTCATCCGAAATGGACTGCGGGCCCTTACATTTGTACTAAATTCGACCTCCAGTAAAATCGGAGAGTGATCCGACACTGACCTAGGTTCCGATTTAATTTTCTTTATAAAAGGAACAGAGTTCTCCTCACAGATAACCAAGTCTATCCTAGAGGCCGCTTGATGAGAAGTACTAAAACAGGTAAAGCCCGTAACTGCGGGGTACAGCCTGCGCCATGCGTCGACCCAACCCGCCTCGGAGCAAAACCTCCTGAGAGGGGTGGGGCCAAGGCCACGGCGGGTCGACCGCCCTCTGCGGTCCCTCTGAGAGTCCCATACACAATTATAATCCCCCATTGAGTAGAGTGCAGTATATTCCTTGTTATTCGCAAACCCAATCAATGCTTCCAGTACCAAATATTTAATTTTTTACGCCACATTGTTCCACATTTGTGCTCGTCACCAGTGGGGTCCATATGCTCACTACACCCCTTGTTACATTCCTTAAGGGGTGTAGTTCAGATAATGGGGTCACTTGTGGGGTATTTCAATTGTCTTGGCAACACAGAGGCCTTTTAAATGCAACATGGCCCTCGAAATCTATTCCAGCCAAATCCAGCCTCCAAAAGCCAAATAGCGCTCCTTCCCTTTGGAGGCTTACCCTGCACCCGCATGGCGCTTTATGTCCACATGTGGGGTATTTCCGTACTCCACACAAATTGCTGCACACATTTTTTTATTTCTATTTTTTTATCTTTTAACCCCTTGTGAAAATGAAAAAAATCAAGACAAGATCAATGATTTAGTGTAATAATTAAAAAAAAAATTACAATAAATGTTGGTCTAGCCTTGATTTTTTTCCATTTCCACAAGGGGTTAAATAAGGAAATGAATGCAAACCGTGTAGGGTAATTTCCCCTGAGTACGAAAATATCCCACATGTGGACATTGTGTGCCATATGGGCACAGGGCAAGTCCCCAAAGGGACAGAGCGCCATTTAGAGGCTGGAATGAAGGATGGAGGCCATGTCACATTTACAAAGCTCCTGTGCTGCCAGGACAGTAGAAACCCCCCACGAGTGACCCCATTCTGGAAACTACATCCCTCAAGGAATCTAACAAGAGGTGCATTGAGCATATGAACCCCACTGGTGACGGGCACATATGTAAAACATGTGGTGTAAAAATAAAAAATAAAAATTCATTTTCATGGCACAAATGTGCCCATCACCAGGGGGCCATATCCCTGCTGCACCCCTTGTAAGATTCCTTATGGGGTGTAGTTTCCAGAAAGGGGTCACTTGTGGGGGGGTTTCTACTGTCCTGGAAGCACAGAGGCTTTGTAATTGCATCATGGAAAGCTTCTAATAGGAATGGGGGCCATGCCTATTTAGTTGGGGAAAAGGGCCAATTTTTTATTAATTTGGGGGTATTATGCCCATTATTACTTAATAAGGTTGAAAAGGACAGGAGTCCATCAAATTCAACCTGTGTTGATCCAGAGAAAGGCAAAAAAAAACCCTTGTGAGGCAGACGACAGTAGCCTCATCACAGGGAAAAAATTCCCTCCTGACTCCAAAAGGGCAATCAGAATAATCCCCGGATCAACATGACCCCTGAAATAGGAAGAAGGGGAAGAATTTAGATAATGTAGAACTCCAATGACGTGTGGTACGCCTTGAAGAAATCCTGTATGCAGAGGCCATGGTAATCAGGACAGATGTCCCACTGGAAAATGGTGTCCTTCCTGATCCCCCTGTTACACCACACTCGCTTCTTCTGGGGTCTCCCATTCTCCAGTGTGCGGGTTGTCACCTGAAAAATGGTGCCCTGGTGCGATACGGGGTCCTTCATATCCAGAAGCGCTGGTCCGCTCCATGGCTGCTAAATATTAGGGCTTTATTACTGCTTCTGATATTTTTGGATCATGCCCGCAAGCTACAGTAGCTCGGCACGAGGGACCAGAGAGGGGATGCTGGTATAAAATTTATCGCTGCAGAATGCACAAAGGGTTATCCTTCGCCATTCTGCAGTGTGCACATACCCTAAATCTGTAAGTGTACCCTGAGGTACTCTCACAGAGTTTGTAGACTTTCACGCCATACTGTGATCTCTTTTTGGGACGGTATTGGTGGAAAAGACGTGTCTGGGGGGCAGCATACGCTACGCTACCCCCAGTCACGTCACTGGATGATGAGGAGGATGAATGGAGGAAAAAAGGATCCCCCCCTATTCATCCTCACTGTCTGTTTCAGTGTCGGAGGCAATAATAACGTATGCCTCCTCCACCGAAAACACCCTGGGGGCCATCTTTATACGGGGATTAGTATATGGGGTATGTAAATGTGTAATGTAGTGTAGTGTAGAACTTTATTTCATGTAGTGTAGTGTAATGTAGTGTTCTTTTACGTTTTTTTTTTTTACAGTAAGAAAAAATATACCTACGCCAAAAAAGGAGTTGCTGATAAATCCCGCACTTATGTGCGGTACTTATCAGCAGACAGTGGCAGTAGGATATAGGGGTGGGAAAAGCCGCTACGCCAAAAAGGAGGAGTGGCTGATCAGCAGCGCACTTATGGTGCGTGCTGACGGCACTCAGCGGCAATTAGGAAGCATAAAAAGAAAAAAAAACTGTCTTTTTACCCCAAAGCAACTCATCAGTGTATAATATACACTGATCAGCTGTTAAGGGGCAGTAGAGCAAAGCTGCCGAAGATTGCCGAAGATAGACGACGGAAGAGCCCGAAGAGCCGAAGATAGCCGAAGTTAGACAACGGGAAGCCAACAGGAGCCGAAGATAGACGACGGAAGAAGAGGACGCCGCGGGACCGCTGGATCAGTGCTCGGGACACCCGAATCAGGGGCTGAGTATGGTGTACTACACACACACACCTGTTTGCACCCCCTCAGCTACCTAGCTGAAGGGTGCAGAACCCAGGGAAACTTTTTTTTAACACTTTAATTGCCGTGATGGGCCGGCCGGTATTGGCCGGCCCATCACAGCGATCGTGGGGGTGGCACCAGCGCCACCTTTCCCCAGTACACTAATGGCAATTGGTGCTGTCTCGGACAAGCACCATTCGCCACTGCTTTCCGGGTCGCCGAATGACCCGGGAAAGCTGTTTTCCAGCTGCTATCCACTGATCTGAATTGATCAGCCAATAGCAGCGATCGTCAGCACGGGGGGGGGGGGGGTTAACATTATAACATTATAGACTGGATTCCTACTAAAGTCTGCAAGTCCATTTATAATGGAAGCCTGTAAGCCAGCACATACATTCTGAGGCTTCCCTATCGTAACTTATTATCATATTATTCCGTACCAGCTATTAATGTTCAAAAGGTACCACCAACCACCATTCTTACATCCTTTCAGTTGCATTTTACCCTGACAACCACTCCGACCTTTTCCTTCCCTTTCCCTTTTGCTGTTACAACCTACCCTCTTCTGTGGCATATTTCTCCTAATAATCATCCCTCCTTTATACTAATGTATGCCCTTAATCCTGCCCTCAGTTTATATCTACTGCTTAAACCATACGTCATTCTATTGTTCATATACCTTATGATCTCTTCATTCCCTCACCCAAACCACAGATGCCCAGCTATTGTAATAAATGTAGTTGAAATGTAATACAAGAAATACAGGGCAATCAACTTAGCCAGTTGTCCATTTATCATCATTGCCGTAGGGTGTTTTTTGGAGTAGTGCTGTCTCCTGGTGATGGCTATAGACAGCAACTGTTGTCTCTGCAGTGGCGGTATTTTCCCCCTGGTCCAGATGGAGGAAGCAGAGGTAGATATGAGGGACCTACTGCTTCCAACCAAGGCTGCATAATCCTGACTTGCAGACATAGGGCTGCACGATGGTAGCTGGAAGAAGTGGCATGGGGGTCCTGGTTCTTCCAAGCAATGGGATGGTGGCATTCCATGGGCTGCCACATAGAAGTTGTACCTGTGTTTGAACCCAAACCCGACCCACTTTATGATCACACATGGTGAATATAGTATCATGGTCTTTGCCACCTCCGAGACAATTCTTCCGGCAGACAGCGGAATCGGCCCGAGCATAAAATGGAGCCCATGCAGTGGGTGGAGAGGGAAGCGTAAGCGAGTGGGGACGAGTGGCAGATTCAAAACGGAGGTATTCAGCAGGAATTACTCCATGTGCATATAGCTTTCCAATTTTATGCGGCTTATACACCAATGTCCACTGCTGTCCATAGCAGAAATTGAATGATTGACTTGCTGATTGACACTTTTTTTATCTACAAATATCGTTACTCTTTAATGGTGCGTTCACACCTACAGGATCTGCAGCTGATTTTCTGCAGCAGATTTCATTTGAATAACTGAACACAGCATCAAATCTGCTGCAGATCTGCTGCAGATCCTGTAGGTGTGAACGCACCCTAACAGTCCCACCATTGTAGCTACTATAGTTTGGCTGTTTTATTGAGATTCATTTGCGTGCGATTCACAAATTAGCACAAATGCGACCCAAAATTCCAGAACCTCTCACTAAGCTATGATCTCCTTGGATCTCCCAGCCTCCTGAATCTTCTGAATGGATTGGTCTGATTGTTGAGCTTTATGCAGCTCTACACATACAGGTCAAACTCTATCTGATATATTCATGTGTGTATACTCCTTTGTCCCTCTGACTCCCTCACTATTCTTTGTGTCCTGTCTGCATGTTTCCATTGTTGTTCGTCTTGGCTTATGTGTATCCATGGTTTAAACTTATGCAAAAACTGCGGCTGTGGAAAAGATTGTTGACCGCGTGTGGTATTTGCATGTGGAGAAAACCACATGTTTATACCTGGCTTCGGGATTGTCCCCTCAATCCAGCCTTTGGAGCAGGTCCATGGACTTTCATTGTATATGTGCAATGAAGCAAGGAGGCCTGTGAAATGTATGCGGGGCAGCTTTGTGGTGTGTTGTGGCAGCTCTGTGGGTGTAGGGTCACTTGGGCACTTGTCATGGTAGCCTGGAGGGGCATTGGTACCCACGCCCAGTAAGACAGGCACTGCTTCCGCAGGTTTAGATGACCCAAGTGTAACCTGGTGTGTAGGTGCAGAATGATAGGCAGAGTCCAGAAGCTTAACCAGAATAAAGTCAGTTTACTTAAAATCTTCAGTGCAATACAACAATAAGGCTTCAGTAAGTACATGTGCAGGCAAGAGGTAGAAGAAGTAGTAACTGTAGAAACTGAGAGTAGATGAACATTTTGAGGGCTCTGTTCAAGGTAGCTGTGTGAATTACAAGTGTAGTGAATAACAAGCATACTGAATAACAAAAGAAGAGGAAGATACTCATACTCACTTATAGATCCCTTACTTGATTTGACCGCCTTATCCCTTACAGTGTCAAGATACCCGTCAAGCTAAGGTAGTACGAGGTCCCAGGCTCCTGCGCTGGGTTGAGCAGACTTCCTAGGATTTCCCAGAATAGCCTGCATTACAGTAGGATACGTAGGCGAAATGCAGCTTTGTCCTACTGGGGTCAGTACCTAGCTCAGATATACTGCCCGTCTTGTTGAAAGTATCCCTGGCGATGGACAGAGGTGATCCCTCAGAGATGTCCTTCCTCCTGAGGGGTCTAGTATTACATGCTAAGCTTAAGTGTCTAGGTCAGTGTGATTTTCAACCAGTGTGCCAAGGGACACTAGTGTGCCGCGACACATGGTTGGGTGTGCCGCGGGGAAAGTTCCCCAAACTATGGTGCCCCTGTGTTTTGTTTCCCCGGCAATGCGCAGCAATCAAGTGGCGGATTATAATGTGGGCAGTTGCCGTGGTGCGCTGCGGCGGGCCGTGATGCACGCATCCAATCAACGTGTGCACTACGGCCCGCTGCAGTGCACCACGCTCCCCGTCTCCGCTGATTGGAGGAGAGAAGTCCGGGCCCTAGGGCGGCCAGTAGTTGAGGCGGACAGCAGCGGCGACCATCTCTGAGGAGGTGAGGAGGAAGGGGGGGAGAGAAACCTGGGGATTGGGGGAGACAAACAGCGGAGAGAAGCAGGGGGGAGAGATGTTTGGTGGAGAGAAGTATGGGTGGAGAGAAGCACAGGAGAGAAGCAAGGGAGAAGTATGGTGGAGAGAAGCAGGGGGGAGAAGCATGGGGAGAGAAGCAGGGGGCGAGAATTATGGTGGAGAAAAGCACGTGAGAGAAGCATGGGGGAGAGAAGCGATGGGGAAAGAAGCCAGGAGAGAAGCAGGGGGAGAAGTATGGTGGAGAGAAGCACAGGAGAGAAGCAGGGGGGAGAAGTATGGTGGAGAGAGCACAGGGGGGAGAAAGAAACAGGCCCAGGTTTCACACTGGTGAGTATAAATAATACATTTAGAATCTATAT
>NW_027208823.1:0-44421 GCF_027789765.1 Dendropsophus ebraccatus
TCAATTAAATTTGACACCTCTATTTTTTCTGTAAACCAAATATGGTGCCTGAAAAATAAACTTATAAAATAAAGGTCACTAATCCAAAGGGTGGTGCTTTATTTTTAGGACACAGCTGAGGCACACATGCCCACCAGGGCCACACATGGGATATTTCCAAAAACCGCAGATTCAGGTTTATACATTTTATTTGATTTTCTCTGTTTATATCTGCTGTGTTACAGACTAATATGGATTAAAATTAATTTACTAAAATGTTGACATTCTTAAATTTCACCTCCACTTTGTTAATTCTTAAGGTCAGAAGAGGTAAAGCAAAATTCCTAAAATTTTGTGAAAACATGCCTCTCTCTTTAGAAAATACTTTTTTTTTTTTTTTTGGAAAAATTAATAAACAGGGAATGTAAAATTTCCAAACATGCAGTTTTTTTTCCAAATTTTGAAATATTTTTCTTCCATAAATTATCAACCAAACTTTAATCACTAACATAAGGAACCAACAATCAATTCCAGAAATTATTGGATAAGTTAAAGCATCACAGTAAATTATACAAAGTACAAATACTTACGTTTTTGCTGTGACATCTACATACTGTCCAGGCCTGAAATGTGCAGCATAAGGGGAGTACCTAGATGGAAAAGCAAGAACAATAAAATTATATTCAAAGCACTATTAAAGCCTTTGAGCAAATTACTGCATGTTTGAAATGCAAAACTGGGAAATCCTATAGCAACCATTTTCCCCCCAAAACGG
This sequence comes from Dendropsophus ebraccatus, assembly GCF_027789765.1. Lineage (NCBI taxonomy): Eukaryota > Metazoa > Chordata > Amphibia > Anura > Hylidae > Dendropsophus > Dendropsophus ebraccatus. The sequence goes on from NW_027208823.1 coordinate 755, forward strand.
GTATTTGATAAATTAATTTTACACTTAACTGGTTGCTAAGGGCAACTGTTCCATCTTGAACCAGTACAGATAAATCTTCATTTAATCAATGAAAAGTAAAGTGTCACTGTGTTTTTAATTTTCAAAATCTAACAGTAGATATGATATAAGGCAAGTTTACAGTCATCATTTTTTGTTAGTTATCGTGCTTTAAAACAAAGCTATACTCACGTTTTTTTTCCACAAAAAAATAAGATGGGGTCTTATATTATTTTTTTCTCTAAAAAAATGTCTAGGGCTTTTTTTCTAATAAACAGTATGTCCTACTCTATACGGTACCTAGTCCCCCTACTGTTAGGCTGGTAGACTGTACGTTCTCCTGTAGTTAGATCTCCATATTGTATTCCTGTCTTCTCCTCTGTATTTCTATCCCCATACTGTACCCCCCCCCTGCAGTAAGCCCTCCCCATAGTGTAACCATGCTTCCCCCTTTGTTGTTGTTCTCCTATAGAGTATACACTCCCCCTTGGCAGGTAGTCCCCATACTTTATACCTCCCTCCCCCCTCTGTGTACCATAAAGGATACAATGTACCTTACTGTGCATCTTCTTACCAGTCCGGCCTCCCTGCAACTTGTCTTAAACAAGTGGGGGCGAAGCATAACTCTCTGTAAGGACCACCGCTGCAGGTCATTTTACCCCCGAGTTGTGATGACGTCACGACTGAAGGGGAAAATGCCTGTCCCGGCTGATGGAGTGGCCGCTCAGCCAATCAGTGACAGAGTGGCCAGTCCATCAGCCGGGTCTTGACACCTTGGAGATTCTGCAGCCCGGCGGGGGTCCCACAGCCGTTCCTGATGATCACCTCGGGCATGGGGAGAGGTAAGTTGTTACTTGAAATCAATTAGCCCCCTTCCCCTGCAGACTGCTGGCTTTTAGAAAATGCTGGACTTCTCCTTTAACTAAGGCTTATTTTTGGAGTAGGGCCTATATTTCAGGTCTACTCCAGAAAGCCTGCAAAATTAAGCTAGGTCTTATTCTCTGGGGGTGTGTATTTTCTCAGAAGCACTGTACTTGAAATGTAAGTCCAATCTTTTCATTTTGTGCTGGTTGAAAAAAAAAAAAAAAATGAACAAAAAAAAAACAAAAACAAAAAAACAAAAAACAAAACACACGGCCAGTACAGAGAGTAGCAGGTCAATGTGTCTGTCAATCACATGACTGCATTTTCTGTGAGTGTACAGCTGACCGGGACTTCTTGTCCTGTCAGGAGACTGTGCCTGAATTTCAAGTAAGTACAGCTTTGTTTTAAAACATAAAAATGACATAAAAATGTAAAACATGCTTTATTTCACATCCCCTTTGATTTCGCTTTTGAAAGTTCTAATGACAGTCACACTTTAAAACAACTCAGGATTTTTTTTAGCTTATATACAAACAAATCACTTAAAAGGCATTTGTGTACACCGTGGAGGATATTTAAGAAAGGGTGTAAATATCACAGCTCCACTTTTGTTCTACCAGAGCTGAAAGCTGAGTTGTGATTGGTTTCTGTGGGCAGTTTACACCAGGTGTATATTTACACCCTTTCATAAATATGGCAAGCATAGGTTGTCTGGCATCTTGATTCCTATTTTATCCTCAGATATGGTTTTCTATTGCAGTCTTCATTTCCCATGATACCTCTGAATTTGCAGAGACACAGGGTGCAAAATCTCATCACTACACTTGCTTAGAATCCTAAGTGCAGCAAGTTATACATTGGAGACATAGAACTTTTATACCCTAACCCACTATATAAAGGACCATTTGAGATACAGGTTTTCCCTCACTCCTTTTCTTTGTTAGCAGTTTCACACAGGAGAGCAATGTAAGGCTCTATCTCATTTGACACTAACAAATATCCTCAGAGAATAGGCAGGCAGTGTTTGCATGTTATTTCTTTAATCTGAGCTGCCAGTTTAAGTTTTTGCAAAAGGTGGATAATTTCTTTTCCTCCATTTCTGGATGTTAACTGATACCTGCTGCACGTCATGGGCATAGTTACTAAGTTTGTGACATAATGGTATAGAATGGAGTGGGAATTACTTGCTTTCTAAGACCTATAAATTAGGGCTGTGGAGTCAGAGTTGGAGCTAGTTTTGGCTGGAGTCGGGGGAAAAAAGGAACAGATTCCAGCTTTACATTTTTTAAAAAAAATTTAATAATTGAGTTTTCATATGACTTTTATAAATGTACCTCATGAATATATTTTATGTTGTATCAATCTAAGGCACTTACTTATAAAAAGCAGAAAAACACTTTAGTTACATACATTTAGTTACACAGGGTGAAGACATTCCTCCATATATCAGTAATAAAGCACTGGCCCTATTAGATAAGGGTGGTCGGGAAAAAGTTGGCGGTCACTATTTGTCAGTTTGTTTCTAAGCTGTGTGTGTGTGTGTGTGTGAGGGGGGGAATCTGTCCTATTCTCTTCCTGGATGCTGGAAGATTGTATATGAGCAACAGAGTAACATGAAGATATCCTGTGTAATATAGAGAAGTAGTATAGCAGTAACCTCTGTCCTCAATGTGTTGTTTTCTCTCTGGGAAAAGATTGTGTTTTTCACCAGTGTGCCATGGCTGCAGCAGGTTGTGTGTGTGTGTTTCTTTGGTGTGCCATGGCTGCAGCAGTGTGTGTGTGTGTGTGTGTGTGTGTGTGTGTGTGTGTGTGTGTGTGTGTGTGTGTGTGTGTGTGTGTGTAACAGTGCCTTTACACAGAAAGATTTATCGGACAGATTTTTGAAGCCAAAGCCAGGAAGAGACTATAAACAGAGAACAGGTCATAAATGAAAGACTGAAATTTCTCCTCTTTTCAAATCCATTCCAAAAATCTGTCAGATAAATCTCTGTGTAAAGACAGCCTTAGAGAGTGAGGCAGAAATATACTGGGCAACAGTGAAAAATCTAGGGGGAAAAAGGTGTAGTAGGATAATAATATAAAAGTCCTATTTACCAGTCCCCATGCCCCCACAGTGCAGCATCACGGCTCAAGGTCCCCCACCGGGGCTCCCGATCCTGTGATATCATGGTCCTACTCAGCTAATCAGTGAGTGAAGGGGGACACAGCTGCAGTCACCGACTGGCTGATTGGGTAGTTCCTGCGGAGACGCTGACAGAGAGCTGATAAATCTGGGCCTATGCCTGACCTCTATATCACAGGTATCTGACATTGTCAGTTGTCAGTTTTCCTTTGTGTATGCTGAGTATTTAGTTAGAAATATAAAAGATTGTAAGCAGAAAAAGATCACCTGCTCCATCTAGTCTACATGGACTTTTGAGTTGTTCAGGACTGCACGCACACAAAGAGGAGAATCTGTTTTGTATCTTTGCCTTATTCACTCAGAAGTAGCCCCATGATCATGTAGGACATTAGGAAGAAGCTGCTGAGCCAGTTCTACTTTACACCAGGTAAAAAGTGGAAGTCCACAGCTCCAAGTAAAATGTAATGTCTTTATTTAGAAATCCTCTTAAAATCCAAACATAATAAAAAACACGCCAAAACAGCGTGTTTTTTATTGTTATGTTTGGATTATAAGAGGATTTCTAAATAAAGACATTACATTTTACTTGGAGCTGTGGACTTCCACTTTTTACCTATTGCCACCGGAAAATGGCCCGGATCTCTGTTTCCTTCCACCTGCTCCAGACGTAATTGAAGACCAGCACCACTGACTATTGCACACATGGTGAGCTGATTTGCCTTTCTACATTCCTACTTTACACCAGTGTGATAAATAACTCCCTTGTTGTCTAATTGGCCAATTATGAAAGATCTGGAATCGGACTTTAAATCGGAGATCGTCCCTGAAAAATTCAGAAGTCAGAGTTGGAGTCGGAGCTACGGCTTACCAAATCAACAGCCCTGCTGCAAATACCTCTATATTAGGTTTACAGCCCCAACACATTCACAGTAACAGACTACAAATAAAACCATATGTAGGGGGAGTAGGAAGGGATTGCAGAATTAGACTACACAGATTTTATCTGTTACCAACAAGAAACAAGGAAATTTAAAGGACAAAGGACTCCGGGGTCTGATAAAAAAAAAAAAAAAATTACCAAATACACAAGGGATCATGTATACGTTTTGTGTAGTAAGGGTTTGAGCCCAGAACTGCTACTCTCTGACACCCACATGGCCTGTTCTGATCATCAGTTGTTCTCCCCTCACTTCCTGTTTCAGCTGTAGCTCGTACTACATTTCCCAGGGTCCTCTTCCTTGCTTCAGTTATTGTTTGTAACGCCCACTGTACACTCCTTTTCCAGCCCACTCAGTCCTCTTTGTCCCACCCCCTGAATGTTACCACCCCCTTGTGTCACGCTGTATTTTCCTGTGCCCAGCATCACTGCAGGTCTAGTACAGTGTCTGCAAGCCTCCCTGATGCAGAATTCTGGAACCAGCATCTACCAGTATACACAAAAATCACCACATACACCTCAGACTGTTCAGCTTGCATCCACCTGCTCTCTGGTCACTTCCACTCTCCTCCGTTCTGTTGAGGCTGAGGCTGTTCTGGCTTGCATATGTCTCCCCTCCGTTTTTGAGGCTGTTCTAGCTTGCATCCACCTCCCCTGGCCTCTGTGCTGGTCTCTGCTGAGGCTGTTCTGTGATGCAATCACCTCCCCTCCCCTCTCCTCCGGGCTGTTCTGTGGCTGTTCTCTCCAGCAGCCATCCCCCCTCCGTGAATCTTTCTCCCCTCTCCTCTGTTCTCAGAGGAGACTGTGAATGTTTTCCCCCAGCTTCTTCCCCTGTTCTGAACCCCTTTATAAGACAATATGAACACAGAGCTGTTGCTAGCACTGCAGTATATACTTGTGCTAGTAACCGCTCTGTACACCATGTGACCGGGCTGGAAATCACATAAGAGCCAGGGAAAGGCTGTCGGCAGTGGGAGCTGATAGGAGCAGGAGAGAGGGAGGGAGTTGCCGTGCTGGAGCCTGTGTGCACGTCTGGCCAATCAACGTCCAGGCGGCCTTACTGCAGCTGCATAAACACCACCCAGATAATGAAGGAGGTGTCTCCGTCCCTGCTCAAGCACACCTCGGATAGTAACGTGGATGGCAACGTAACGAATGAAGATGGCGGCTGTGATCGTGACGAAAGCAATTATTGCTGAACTACAGAACTTCCGGTGGCAGAGAAGGGGGTGAAAAGTTAGGTAAGATGCAGGAATTAGTTACTGATGTATATTAGGCATTTGTCTAACATTGGATTGTGGGCAGGAATTAAAATAATAGTGTTGGGCCGGACTTCTTTAAAGAAAAATTTACCATTTCTTTCAATGCCTTACCTGGTTTGAGGATGGCATTGTCTGACACTTTGAATATGCTGATTTTCTGCTTAGGTGGGACTCCAGCTTCTCTGTAAAACTCCAGTATAGATTTCTGGTTTCTGTGAAATGGGAGAAAAAACAAACAAAAAACACCATAACCTACTGTTTTTAAACTAATATTATTTTCAATATTAGTGACCTGAAACAAAATTGTAAACGCACCAGCACTTTTCTAGTGTAAAAACTGTAGCCTTTTATTAAATACCATTAAAATCAGTCATAGTAGTTACAGTATGACTTAACACATACATAGGATGGATAAAACCAAGGAGTTTTGGACAGTATTTGGCCTTTCTCCTAGGTAACACACATTTGTGCACAACGTTAAGACATACAAACCATCTCCCAACCTAGGGCTTTGTTGCCACACTTGCATTTTTTGCAAATAGCAATAAAATTGTGCAGATTTTACTCCTGCTTCACTGAAATGGCAACTAAAAATGGGATGTGCAAACACTAACAACTAATAACTTCACCAATCTTACGAGTAAACCTTATTATAAACATGTGCTCACAATTCCAGAGATCCATGAAGGTCTTTATGCAGTTCCGTCAGCATGGCATTACCTCAGGTCCCAAGTCCCCAGAGTCTTAGAATTACTGCTGCTTATGTGCATTTATGTTCTAGGAGGTACCTCTATAAACACTCCAAGAACTCACAATACAGTGAACTTTATTTAGTATAGTATATCAATACAGACTGTCCAAGAAAAACTAAAAGTAGAAAGCAGGTTGCAGTCAGCTCACCCTTGTATCTTGTGCTTAGTCTTCTGTTTGTGTGGTGGTATCCTGGGAAGGAGCAGGTAGATGAAAAACACCTGGTGCCAACAGGTGGAAGCAGGAGTCATAAGATAATGGATTGTCCACCTCTTCAGTTGAATAAAAGTTGAATCTTTATTTCAACATCTTTAAAATGAATGACAAAACAATAAAAAATGCGCTGAGGCGTTTCAGGACGTAGTCCCTTAATCATGATTAAGGGGCTACGTCCTGAATAGCGTTGGCGTATGTTTTTATTGTTTTGTCATTCATTTTAAAGATGTGAAATAAAGATTCAACTTTTATTCAACTGGAGCGGTGGACAATCCATTATCTTATGTCCAAGAAAAACACTTGCTATACTGTACCTTAAATCTCTTCATGGATTAAAGTTCTGCAGCGGGATACTGAGCCTATGCAACTGGCATTGGAAAAAAAAAATCCTAATCTCGTGGAAAGCAATTTAGTTGGCTGTCTAGGGTGTCACACTTGGATAATCCCATTTATTAGGACTGGTCACATAAAAATATATTTATCCGATCCCATGTTAACACACAACATGCTGTATCTGAGGGTACTTAAACAGAACATGCAGCTGCTATCTACACAAAGATATAAATGCAGAAGAAGAATAACCCAAAATATCAGAGGAATAAGATGACATGTATAGTAGGGATGCTATACGCAAATACTGGACAGTGTATTATTCCCAATAACAACACAGTAGGAATTGTCACCTCACGGCAGGTCATGCCAGGTTACTCAATAGTTTTCACTGTGACAATGTTTCCATAGGGCCATGAATTACTCAACCAATGCACAGGAATAAAGTAGACACAGTGATCTGGAAAGTACAAACCAATAACACCAGAAACTGTTAGAAGCAGAGACAAAATCTAATCCAGTAAATGCAGTGTACCAAAGTGTACCAAACATAGTACAGGGAGGCGGAGAGGGGAAGCTATGGCCATTACCTATTGTGAATGGCATTATCCTGTCTTACTTATAAACTGTCACCTTTCACTGTAATATTGTATGTATTAATAACTGTGGAGACCACTGAACAGTGATCTATATATAACAGGACGTGTAAGCCTATATTAAGCCTCGTTGCCAGAATGAGTATTGCAAGATTTCAGGATTATTTTATAATACATAGGTAGGAAAATTAGAAAGAACATTCTTAAAAACAATCCAGTGTGCGTGTGTGTGTGAGATTATATATATATATATATATATATATATATATATATATATATATACACACACATGCATACAGTGGTACCTTGGTTTAAGAGTAAGGCTGCATTCCCACGTTCCGTGATCCTGACGGATCAAGGACGTGGAATGCATGTACCGGAGTCTCCCCGCGCCCGGACAGCATCTGTAATTAGATGCTGGGAGCGGGCAAGACTGTATTCATAAGCACCGTGCTGTAGTAACAGCACCGCGCGGCTGATTCATTACAGCGTGGCGCTTATGAATACAGTCTCCCCCGCTCCCAGCATCCAATTACAGATGCTGTCCGGGCGCAGGGGGGACTCTGGTACATGCATTCCACGTCAGATCACGGAACGTGGGAATGCAGCCTAACTTGGTTTAAAAGCGTTTGGTTTAAGAGCTCACAGTTTTTCAAAACTGTGACTTGGTGTAAGAGCATTGCCTTGGTTTAGTAGCTCCTTGTACTGGGTGGGAACACGAGTGAAAGAGAGGCATGGTCTGCATAGCGGGGTCTACAGCACTGTACTCTGACCCAGGAGGTCTCCCTCACCTTCCAAATTATAGCAGATCCACTTCAGGCTGGGGCTTGCATCAGGGGACAGGACTGTGGAGGTAATCTCTCCATTGCTGTAACCCCTCTCTCCCTGGAGTCTCTGTCAGTCCTGATTGGTCCATGATGAACACACACCCTTTGCCCATTGCTGTCATGTGACCACACAGACCTCTGACAGCAGCCCTGCTTCTCTATTCTAGCCTGTTGTACTTCACTACTGCATTATGGGGATGTGCAGCTCCACCCTATACAACTGCTCTACAAACTGCTGCTGTGTTATCAGGTTTGTGCACATAGTATACATTATACTCCAAATGCTGATTGCTATACTGTACAGTAACTTATAATATTACATATTCAGCTGTTTCTCATTGTTTCATCTGTTCAAAATGTTATTCAGAATGAAAAAATTATTTTTGGGGTGTGGAACCAATTGTCTGCATTTCTATGATTTCTTATGGGAAGATTTGCTTTGGTTTAAGAGTGGATTTGGATTACAAGCATGGTCCCAGAACGGATTATTCTCGTAATCCAAGGCACCACTGTGTGTGTGTATATAGTTACTGATATTGTTACTATGAAATAAAAATCACTAAATTTTTCACTATTTGGATGTGTTGCAACTTCTTGGGATATCTATTGAGAAGACGTGGATTCAATCTTCGTTGCTGGCACTCCTGCACAAGGTCTGAGAGTGCACTCCACTGTGAACTTTATATATATATATATATATATATATATATATATATATATATATATATATATATATATTACTTTTCTTACATAGAACATAAAACATTTTTTTTTTACCTAACCACACTCCCCGAGGGCCCTCCTGTGGCTCCTTTGCGCTCTCACAACCATTTCTGAAACCCCTTTCGTCTCAGCAGTGAAAGCCAGCTTAGCCAATCAAGGGCTGCAGTGTTGGCTGAGTAGGCTGTCAATGCTAAGACAAAATAGTTTCTTTCAAATCAATTTGTGTCAGAAAGTGCTAGAGATGAGTAAATTACTTCCAGGCATGACATACAGCAACTGATAAGTAATGGAAGACTTGAGATTTTTATATGGAAGTAAATTATAACTCTCTGGCACTTTCTGGTACTGGTTAATTTAAAATATTTTTTAATGGCTGATCCAACAGCTATTCTACTAATGAAAATTACTGGATAATCACATTACATGGAACTTTTTAAAGATGTATACATGGTTTATTAGTATTTCAATACTTACATAAAAAGATGATACATTTTTTCCTCCTATGGTGAGAGTAGCGCTTTTTTCTTTAGCATTCTCTTTTGGTGTAAATTTAATCACATGACAGTCTTGGACCTATGAGAAAGTTGAACACTGGGCTGTAATAAGATAAATACTTTAAATAAAAAAGAAGCAGAATAACATGATAACTGCTCTGTCTGTTCACACATGATAGTTGTGGTGTATGCTTGCAATGAAGCTGAACATAGCCATAGAATTCTATTGTGGTCTTTTGGAAAACATCTAGATTATTATGCCTTCTCCCCCTTTTATTCTGTATTGAAAACACAATTAACTATATTTCTAAGTATAGTTAATTAAAATACTAAATAACACACAATGCCAGTGCTCTGTTGTGGTTATATATTAGTGATTACCTATTACCTATTTGATTCCTTGGGCGCTCTATATCATTACTGTTATGGCCAGGATCAATGACTACAGCACCTCTTCATAGTCTGAAGTAGTCTGAAAGCTCATATCTGTCTCATGAGAAATGAAAACTAACACCTTGTATACCAATGTGTAATGTGTATTGCATGTACAAAGAAGTACCACACAATGGAAACCAACAAGGTGTGGTTTTAAAGGACAACTCCCGCGGGACTCCAAAAAAAAAAAAAAACACAGACACACACAGACACCATACTCACCATCTCTCCGGTGACGATCGCCACTCGATTCGCCCGCCGTCCGCCTCTCCGTCGCCGCCGTCCGCCATCCAGCGATGTCTCCGACTTCCGGGTCCAGGGGATGGAAAAGGCTGCCAGTGCGCTTGCGCACCGGCAGCCTTTTCATTGGCTGGAGCGCATCACATGGCTTCCAGCAAGCTCAGCCAATCAGGGCTGAGCAAGCTGGAAGCCATGTGATGCGCTCCAGCCAATGAAAAGGCTGCTGGTGCGCATGTGCACCAGCAGCCTTTTCATCCCCATTCACTTTGCATGAAGACGCCAAGGAGGAAGAAGACCCGGACCGCCCCTCGGCTCTGACGTATTCGTCACCAGATGCCGCCCCGGAGAAGAGGACCGTGACGATCGTAATAGGTAATGTATACATTCTTTAACTTCCGGGGTGGGGGGTCGGGGGTCCGAAAGTGGGGGAAAGGGGGCCAGGCCGGGTATTTAACCACATTACAAAGTTATATAACTTTGAAATGTGTGTTAAATGAGCAAAAAAAAATTTTTGTGGGAGTTGTCCTTTAAGATTACTGTGGTTTCCAACAGAGCTGTGGAGTTGGAGTAAGGAAAAAAAATGTACAGACTCCAACTCCACCTTTACAAAAATCTTTAAAAACTTTATAATTGATATATAAGATATGACATGATATATATGAATTTTATAAATTTTCCTCATGAATATTTTTTATGTTGTATCAGTCTAAGGACCTTATTTATAACAACCAGAAAAACACATACATTTAGTTCCCTCCATATATCGGTAATAAAGCGCTGGTCCTATTAGATAAGGGGGGAGGGGGTCTGAGAAAAGTCGGCGGTCACTATTTGGCAGCTTGTTTCTGAGCTGGAAGAGTCCATTGTGTGGGGGGAGATCTGTGCTGTTCTTTTCCTAAATGTTGGATGATTATATATGTGTAATATGAAGATATCCTGTGTAATATACAGAAGAAGGAGGAAAAGCCATAAGTAGTGTAGCAGTAACCTCTCCCCTCAGTGTGGTGTTTTCTCTCTAGGAGCAGATTGTGTGTTTTTCTTCAGTGTGCTATGGCTGCAGCAGACTGTGTGTATGCGTGTGTGTGCGTTCTTTGGCGGAAGCAGGCTGTGTGTGCGCGCTATAGCTGCAGTAGGCTGTGTATGTTATGGCTGCAGTAGGCTGTGTGTTTGCGCTATGGCTGCAGCAGGCTGTGTGTATGTACTATGGCTGCAGAAAGCTGTGTGTGGCAGCTGTGTGTGCACGCGCTATTGCTGCAGCAGGTTCTGTGTGTGTGTGTGTGTGTGTGTGTGAGCGATATGGTTGCAGCAGGCTGTGTGTGTGTGTGTGTGTGTGTGCTATGGTTGCAGCAGGCTGTGTGTGTGTGCTATGGCTGCAGCAGGCTACATGTGTGTGTGCAAAGGTTGCAGCAGGCTGTGTGTGCGCTATGACTGCAGCAGGCTGCGTGTGTGTGTATGTACCATGTCTGCAGTAGGCTGTGTGCGCGCTATGGCTGCAGCAGGTTGTGTGCGTGTGCTCTGGATGCAGCAGGCTACGTGTGTGCGTGTGTGTGTGTGTGTGTGTGTGTGTGTGCGCGCGCGCGCGCGCGCGCGCTATGGCTGCAGCAGGCTGTGTCTGTGTGTCAGTGCTATGGCTGCAGCAGCCTGTGTGTGCGTGCGTGTGCTATGGCTTCAGCAATTTGTGTGCGCGCCATGGCTGCAGCAGGCTGTGTGTGTGCGCTACTGTATGGATGCAGCAGGAAATCATAATAAAGTAGTCATATTTACCTGTCACCGTTCATGGTCCCACTTAGAGATGCCGCTCAGACAATCAGTGAGTAAGGCGGGACACAGCTGCAGTCACTAAGTGGCTGAGCGGGTAGTTCCTGTGGGGCCATGATTATTCAGGAGTACAGACACTGACAGAAAGCTGATAAATCTGGGCCTATGTCTGACCTCTATGTCACTATGGCTGACCCCTCTATATCTTTTTCTCTGTGTATGGTGAATATTTAGTTAGAAACATAGAAGACTGTCAGCAGGAAAACACTGGGGGTTCCCGACTGCACGTGTTTTTTTTCCCCCTGCACTTACTACTGCATCAAAGCTTCACTTCCTTGATAAAATGGTGATGTCACAACCCGACTCCCAGAGCTGTGCGGGCTGTGGCTGCTGGAGAGGATGATGGCAGGGGGATGCTCAGTGTCCCTCCAATGCCCTGTGTACCTCAGTGTCCCCCTGCCATTATCCTCTCCAGCAGCGACAGCCCGCACAGCTCTGGTTAGTCGGGTCGTGACATCACCATTTTATCCAGGAAGTGAAGCCTTGATGCAGTAGTAAGTGCAGGGGAAAAAGCACTATGTGCATTTCCCGTAATAAGTGTATATTGGGGATTTGTAGAACTTTTTTGGGGCAATACAATACTTTAATAAAAATTCACCAGACCTCCTTTAAATGCACCCCACTGACTTTAATGGCGTCCATCGGTTTTTATCATGGAGTCTGACCTTTTTTTTCTGTGAAAAAAATAATGCTGCAGGATGTAGAATTCTGCTTGGCATTTCCAACAAAATCTGCAACATATGCTTTAAATCGAATCTCAGACTCAAATGTGAACCAGTCTGAAACATGTAAATATGACCTCAATAATGAAGCAGTTTGTTGCCTTTACAATGCAGGGTAGGCTATTACTACAGAATCATGCAGAGAGACTCTTGTGTATGCCTTGTGCATACTTGCTGCAATTGATGTGACATTTATGGGATGTCTGCTATATGGATTCCTTGTTTCTCTCTGATACGGCTCTCCTAGTGCAGCAGAGATTACCCAGGATTTACATGACTGCAGAGGGTGGAGTCTAATCAGTGCACTTCCTCTGGGTTCCATCTAATTGCAGCAAATGATAGATCAGTGACATGGAACTATATGTACTCTTATATGCAAAGACAAATTATGAAACTGCATTATGAGTAATTTTCTAATACTATGTTTCAATTACTCAATATTTTAGTTATTAACAAGTGAGAGGGATTAGGGAAAAGTACAATAATTAGGGAAAGTATAATAAAGAGGAAACCAAATAAGCCATGGTTGCTGTCCAGTGCCATAAGCAGACAATAAGCACTTTTTATAGAATAGGTTTACTATCCATAGGGAAACAATAAGGCTGCATAGATCACCCACTAAACACGATGTCAGCAGTTTTCTCTACTGACAGAACACTGGAGCTGTGAACGGCTCCAAGAAGAGCAGCCGCAGAAACTGATTTCCCAGCAATATCTTTCCCCTATTACCAGAATCATTCCAGCTCAAAAAGGCATTGATTTGTGAAACAGAAATTTTGTAATAAAACTGTGATAATGCATTTCCCTAATGTTAAATGAAAGGATCATCAAAGAATTAAAAAGATAAATAAAAATGTAACATGAACATACAGGTAGGGGGCACTGTTGCTATAAAGGATATTCTCACACATAATTTTGTTTTGGATTTAACCAAATGTGACAAAGCACGATTACAGATACAGTATCTCTGAATTAAAACAGGAATAAAATATGAAGCTGGGTAACAATAGAAGATTTCACACTTCCATTTCCCAGAACTCGTGTGCAGCAGCATTCACTGAGAACTTGCCAGACTAAATCTGACTGCCAATCATTTACAGCAGGAGAAGTCTCAGGCACAGACTATGCAAAGCAGTTTTCCATCTTGCAGTAAACAAATAAAGAGTGTCACTTCTAATTAGAGATGACTTTAGAAAACTTTGTTTAGTTATTTTTTCATTGTGATGAGCAATGTAATCACCTTTTGTTTCAATCACATCCACAGTAGTCACTGCTGTCAACACGGTCACAAGGAGTAAAGGAACACCTGAGCCTCTAACTACTTACTGTACTACTGCTAAATTCTCAGACTACTCTCAGTGGATATGGGTCACCATATCAATCAAAAATAATTAATCCTTGCCATATATCATTCTAATCATATATAAATGTATTCACATATTTTTTATAACATATTCTACTATTAGTTTGTTTTTACACTTTAGAAAAATCACCCACCAACTTACACTTTTAGGCTATGTTCACACTGCGTATGATTCCGTCCGTAGATCGGGCGTGGGAAAAATCGACATGCGACCGGATGCGTACGAACCGCGAACATACGCCCGCAGTACAGTTATGCTTCCCTAGCTTGTTTCGAAGCGATCTGAGGCAGGTCATTTACTTGGAAATCTTCGCCCAGCCCCGTAAACCACACAGAACCTTTTGGATCGAAAAATCAAGTTCAATTTGGCTGAAATAATTACTTCGTTCGGGACCGCATGGAAATCCACGGCCGTGAGTTTCAACATTTCCGTCCTCAAACAATGGTCTTGTTCATTTTTCACGGCGCCGTATACGATCCGGCCGTAAGCTCATACGTAGTGTGCACTGTGCGGGCGTATATCGTATACTTTCAAGTGAACGCATCAACCTAAACACTATGTGCGTATATTCGCGGTTCGCACTACGGACGGAATCATACGCAGTGTGAGCATAGCCTTATTGATTTTTTTTGTGCCTACAAGCAGACTGAATGGCTCCTGAGATTTTAACATTTATTTTTTTTTTCCTTATTTATTTCTACCTTACAAAAAATTGCACCACTTTACTTTGGAATACATGTATTGCATTTTCATTACTGCACGTGGCATTGTTTGTGTGGTTATCACCATGTGATAAGTTGATTTCATCTTTTAAATGTATACTGATCAGTAGAAGGTTACTGTATCAGGTTGTAGGTTCCAGGGACCAAGTATATTGGTTTGGTCTCTATAGTGAAATATTTTAAGTGTTTTTAATCGGATTTAGGGACCTGGTTTGTTCTGATTTTGTTACCCTTGCTATTATTAATAAAGATTGATATATTTTTCATACCTGTTGTGTGCTTTATTTGTAAATAACATAACCCTTCTTTTTCTTTGTATTTATAATGGACTGTCCCTGGAGCCACCTGTGATATCAATGGGAGACAAAAACGTCGCGCACTGGTGTGTCATTAAACACGTTTTTTCAACTTTATCTCTGGATGTGCTGTCTCCTACTTCATTACTGGATCTTCTACCACCCTGGGCCAGGGTGTAGAGACGGGCACCCACCTCAACCATACTGGGTTTGTGCTGTTGTACAACATTTTGCTTCCTTCCATCAATGGGAGACAAAAAGACGCAGAGCTAAATTCAACTCAGCATCACTGTGTCCTGCTCTCACTATCCCCTTGTCAAACCAGGCAGCAATAGTGGGATAGAGTGATGCTGAGCTGAATCAGCCAGGTGAGAAAAACGCTTTAACATTAACCCTTTACAATGGAATACTATATGTTGTATACAAGCGTTACAGAGTCTTTGTTTATATATTACAGCAGTAAGGGAAGTCACTGGCCCCACTGCTGCCACCAAAGTTTGTGTCAAGAACTGCAGGGTTCTGATTATGTGCGGCCACTCCCCAGTGTACTGAATGTACTTTTTAGAACATACACATGTGGCATGGCAACCTTGCCACAGAGTCATACAATGTTGTCAACATTGGAGTTTCTATGTTTTTCCCTTACAATTAACATGTAATGCAAAGACAGTTCCTTTTGTGTTGTCTTTTTTTCTTTTTTTTGTAAGTGTGCTTAGTATGAGACTTGTGGATATGCACAAGTGATATAAAGTGATATAAAGAAAATTATATTGAAGGCAAATACTAAACAAAAGAAAATCACACAAGTTCCTTTGAACTTACTTGTAACATGGTGACTGCATGCTTTTTCCCAGATTTGGTCCATATCGGCATCATACCAAGTTTAACTGCTATTAAACCAACTCTGTTGGAGCCTGTAATACAATCAGGAGTTCTATTAGGATGTAAGATTCAGAAATCATAAAATAGGCCCAGTGAAAGGAAATGTATTAAAAAAAACACTCTACCCTAATCCAATACACTGTGTAACAGGGCCTTAGGGTATGTTCACACTGTGCAAAACACGTTGAACTCTGTGGCGGAGCTTCCTGCCACAGAATCCCGGGGAGCTCTGCCACGGAATTCGGCCTGTTTTACTCAGTGTGAACAGGCCCTAAGGAGGCAAAGCACATCAGAAGGGTTAGAAGAAGGGAGCCCAAGAATTATGTACTACGCCTTACACAGTTCTGCTCCCTCTCAGCCTCCCTCAAATTAAGTTGCTGCTTGCACCTTACATCCTACCTAGGAGTTGGCCATGTTTATTTCAAGTGAATCACAGCAGAATTGCTCACCGTCGACGGACTAGGTCAAATAGTGCCCCTTATTTCGAATATTGCCCTGTTCCTGAGAATTCACATTTTTTTGTCTATCGTAATTAGCAAGTCTGGTGCAATGGAGACGGGCCCAGTGCCTCCAAGGCACCGATTTCATTTCCCTTCGCGTCCCATTACTGTTCATGTATGTAATGTATGTATGTATGTATGTATGTAATCCACTGTGATATAGAGAGGAGAAAAACAAATCTCCCTTTCTGCACTACCATTTCTCCCTAAAGACTTAAAGTGACACTGTCACCCCCTTTTTGCATTCTTACTTCTCTACACAGGTGTAAAGGGTAAATTTAGCAGTTTTCATACCTTATTTTATATCATACATCATGGTGCTTGTTCAAGTAAAAAGTCATCTTTTATCTACTAAAGATTATGCTAAGGCTTCACTGCAGCTGTGCCACTTAGCCCAACCCACAACATAATCGTTGGCCCCGTCCCTCTGTGATGTCACAACATAGGCCAGTCTGTTTCAATGGTCGGCGAGAGGGCAGGGCCTATGTGCCTATGATGCCATGGAGGGGCGGCACCAATGGTGGTACTGTTGGCGGGGCTTAGTGGCGCTGTTGCTGCAAAGCCCCGTCCACTTCTGCAGTTGATAAAAGATCACTTTTTACTTGAACAAGCACCATGACGTATGATATAAATAAGGTATGAAAACTGCTAAAGTTACCTTTTACACCTGTGTAAAGAAGTCAGAATGCAAAAAGGGGGTGACAGTGTCACTTTAATCAGTTATACAAAGTTTTTTTCGTACCTAAAAAGCTCTGTCTATATTGTTCGCACAAGCCAGTATAGATGTTGGTTTAGGTTGTTGGAGCTTCGTGTCAGGTTACTGCTACGTGTAATCAGTAAGTTGGGGATAGCCTGTCTGATCGCGCTCTTGTGTGAGTGCAGCGACTAGATGAATAGATGCTGTGTGAGTGCAGCGACTAGATGAATAGATGCTGTGTGAGTGCAGCGACTAGATGAATAGATGCTGTGTGAGTGCAGCGACTAGATAAGTAGATGCTGTGCGAGTGCAGCGACTAGATGAATAGATCTAGTCGCTGCACTCACACAGGAGCGCGATCAGCCATATTTTCATACAGTTAAACAAAGTTGATTAGGGGCCATTAGTAGTGTCTTTGGGGGCCCAACCTACAGCTACATGCAAATATTATCTGCTTTTTATTATCACTTTCTTTTATTTTAAATGTGAATGTGCAAAAATATATATTTGATAAAATTGAAAAGAAAACAACTTCGGGGAGGGTTCATCTTGATTTAGGGTGCCTTCACACGTACCGTATCGCTGCGTTTTTTACATGAGCGTTTTGATTTTCACATGATTTTCATGTGAAAATCAAAACGCGCATGTAAAAAACGCAGCAAAAACGCAGCGTTAAAAACGCAGCGATACGGTACGTGTGAAGCTACCCTTAGTTCACCTTTTCTACGACGGACCTGTGCGGTGGATTGTTTTGTACAGTAATTTGTAGCTTTTATCAGCACCACAATGCTGGAAGAATTTTCTCCTGTTTCACCCTTCCTTGCAGGGGTGTAGCTAAGGGCTCTAGTCACAAAGTTTAGCTCATGTGTCATTGATGTTTTTGGATCTTCACTCTAAATAGTAGCTCCTACCACTGATACACAATGCCACACGACTCCTTATAAGTGCCCAGTGCTGATGCTCTAGTCATCTCCACCAGATTTGTTTACCTCTCTGCAGAGATGAGGCCTGTATACCTTGCAGCCACTGGCCTCAGCACTAGAAAACACCAGATGACAAGTGATTGGCTACAGGGTATACAGACATATCTTCTCTGCAGGAAGGTACAATAGGTTGAGCATAAAAGCAGAGAGGCAGCACTAAACATAGCAAGTATAAAAAAGGTAAATATAGCATATAGCAGTCATCGCTGTATGCTATACTCAGTGGTTGGAGACTGCTTCAGCCACTGAATTGCTGTATAAAGTTCAGGAAATGGGCAGACACCAGGGGACCGGACCAGTGAAATGTGGGTTGCAGCGCTTGAGCCAGGCAGGTAAAGATGTTATTGTTTTTACCTGCTCCCTCCCCGGGGATTGACAAAAAAAAAGGGGTCCTGACCAGAGTGCCCCTTTAAGACAGATTTCTTAAAAATATGGCTTTCATTTTTTTAAGCAATGAAACATAAAACTATACAAAACCTAACTTCCGTTAGACATTAAGGGATTGAAGGGGTTGTCTGGGGACATAAAAATGTTTTACATATGACTGGGGGCACACTAAAAATAAAAGCTATATCATGCTCGCCAGCTGCCACTCAGACACCGCTTGGTCCCTGCTCATTGCTACCGCTTCCTGGTACCTCAGGCAATGTGGTTTAGCAGCAACTAGCGTCTTAGCCAATCACTGCGCACATACATACACTTGCACATACATGCACTCTCACATAGAAAAAAAGTACTGTATAGATCAAAAGGGCGCCTGTAAGAGGAAATCCTTTAGTCTTCAATGTAATAAAGTCAAATTACAGCACATCAACAGGTAAAGGGGTACTTGGGAGAAATAAACAAACTGTTGCCAGAAAGTTACACAAATTTGTAAATTACAACTATTTAAAAATCTCAAGTCTTCCAACATTTATTAGCTGCTGTATGTCCTACAGGAAGTGGACTATTTTTTCAAGTGTGACACAGGGCTCTCTGCCGCCCAGTACAGTACACTGCAGAGCAGTAGTAAATCCCTTATTGGTTTTGAATTTCTTACAAAAGGATTTCCCATTATGTAATAATGCTTTTATTTGTATACCGCACACAGATTCCGCAGCACTTTACATAGTTATGCCAATTATTGCTCCCTGTCCCCCTTAGGGCTCACAATCTAAATTCACCTATCTGTAGGTTTATGTTTCCTATATAATGCCAAAAGGGAATAAAAAGTTACAGAATCCTCCTGGACGTCCCACTGTGACTTTGACAGAAACAGTTCTATTTCCATTAGCGATTTAATTGAAAAGATTATTTAACAACTTATTTGACACTCCAGGTCTTTTATTTTAGAAGTTCCTGATTTTCTCACCAAGCTTAAATCAATGGGGGATCCCTCTCCTGGATCTATTCTGGTGACTTTAAATGTAAACAGTTTGTTCACACCTAGACTTCATTACAGCAAGAATTTAGTATTTTTTAATGCTTTGAAATGAGTTTTTAGTGCACAGGAAAGGCACCGCTATAGGGGCCAATGTGGCCACCCATTACGCCAATGCATACAGGATTTATCGTATACCATTTTTTTTGTCAGCATGCCAAGATTTGGTTTCATTGATATTTTTTTTCCGTTTGGATTTTTCTTTTTTTTTACATAACAGCAGGACATTAGCTTTCTAGATAGTATGATCAGAATTAATCAAGCAGGAAAGGAGAAGGGGATGTATTCACTAAACCTAGTGACTGTAATGCATTTGGTAAGGGGTCACTACTGATATCACAATTTAGACAACTGGAATAGTTACTGATTCCTCCCAATTATCTTTTAAGTCTCAGCAAATAGTAGCTAAATTTAGGGCTAGAGGATATCTTACTTAGGTAATCAAGACCTTCATCTTAATCCACTTTTGCTCAAAACACACCAAGCAATCTGCCATCATTGGAAAATATTTGGCTGTTCTTTCCCCCAGACTGAGGAATTTCAAACTCCACCTTGTGTGTTACACAAGAGAGCCCATCTTGGTAAAAGCAGATGTTAAAAGCACTAATAAAGTTCATACACAATCTTGTTTGCATTCTAAAACTTTTGGTACATTTTCTTGCCATTCTTGTGGACAGTGCTCAAATATAATATAGGGTGATCATTTAATTCACCCACATTCTGGGGGGAAAATTCCAGTACACAATTACTCTACATGCAATTCCAACTACGTGGTGTTTATTTCCCTGGGGCCTCGACTACGTTGGGGAAACAACCCAGCATGTGCGAGTTTAGATGCAAAAACAAATTATTACCTGTTCTTCATAATTTCTGGCAAAGGGACAGAACATATCACAACATGTTCTTCCATTAAGAGGAGGTAATTTAAACAATGCAAGGGGGAGAGAAACAATGGGGGGGGGGGGGGAGGGCGTAGGCACAGTGTATGTTACAGACCTGTATGTTCCTTCCTGCTTACTCCTCCAGGTAGTCATTGCTGACACCCGCTGTGTTCAGGAGATATAGTCAGGGAAAGAGTGCAGCAGCAGTGTAATCCAACCCACTCCGTGGCCACCACTTTAGCCTATTATAGTCTGAGACTGAACTGTTGAAATTAGAAATTTTACTGTACTAGAGGAATGAAGCAACTATCCGTGTAATTGTATTGGGGAGTCTGGTTGTCTGAGATGTGATTCTGCTTGGGGGTAAAGAAGCTCTGCACATGATTACACTGGGATGGTTACTGGGGGCTTAAAGAGGACCTGTCACCCCCGTGCCGGGTCGACAGGCTCCCGACCCTATGAGGTGGTCAGAGCGGGGCCCGGGGCCGCGGCTATTAGCGGGCACGGCCCGATTGCCGTTGCTGCTAATACAGTAATCAGATGCAGCTGTCAAAGACGACAGCTGCATCCGATTACCGGATGCAGCACTTCCCTGGTGTCTTGTCCCGGAGGAGCGATCTCAGTGTCTGGTGCCGACCGGGGTCTCCGCCAAGATGACGCTGATTCCGACTTAGCACTCAGATGCTTTCGGCTGCAGCAGCCGAAAGCATCCGAGTGACGATCTCATTGATCTTTGCTGTATAACTATACAGCAAAGATCTCAATGAGAGATCAGAGTGTATATACTAGAAGTCCCCTATGTGTAAAAAAAAAAATAAAAAATTATTAGTAAAAAGCCCCCTCCCCTAATAAAAGTCTGAATTCCCCCCCTTTTCCCATGTTTTAAATAAAAGTAAATAAATAAATAAACATGTTTGCTATCGCCGCGTGCGTAATCGCCCTAACTATTAATCACATTCCTGATCTCGCACGGTAAACGGCGTCAGCGCAAAAAAAATCCCAAAGTGCTAAATTGCGCATTTTGGTCGCATCAAATTCAGAAAAAATTTAATAAAAAGCGATCAAAAAGTCGCATATGCGCAATCAAGGTACCGATAGAAAGTAAATATCATGGTGCAAAAAATGACACCTCACACAGTCCCATAGACCAAAGGATAAAAGCACTATAAGCCTGGGAATGGAGAGATTTTAAGGGACATATATTTGTTAACAATGGTTTGAATTTTTTACAGCCCATCAGATAAAAGAAAAGTTATACATGTTACATATCGTTGTAATCGTAACAACTTGAGGAACATGCATAACAAGTCAGTTTTACCCCAGGGCGAATTGAGTAAAAACAAATACCGTCCAAATAAAAGAAATGCGTTTTTTTGTTCAATTTTACCACACTTTGAATTTTTTTCTGGTTTCGCAATTATTTTATGCAAAAATTCAGCCTGTCATTGCAAAGTACAATTAGTGACGCAAAAAATAAGGGCTCATATGGTTTCTAGGTGGAAAAATGCAAGTGCTATGGCCTTTTAAACACAAGGAGGAAAAAATGAAAACGCAAAAAACGAAAAGTGGCTCCGTCCTTAAGGGGTTAAAGGAGAAGTCTAACAAAACGCTTTATTAAAGTATTGTATTCCTCCCCCAAAAGTTATACAAATCACCAATATACACTTATTACAGGAAATGCACATAAAGCGCTTTTTCCCTGCACTTACTACTGCATCAAGGCTTCACTTCCTGGATAAAATGGTGATGTCATGACCTGACTCCCAGAGCTGTGCGGGCTGTGGCCGCTGGAGAGGATGATGGCAGGGGGACACTGAGGGACACAGGACACTGGAGGGACACTAAGCATCCCTCTAGCATCATCCTCTCCAGCAGCCACAGCCCGCACAGCTCTGGGAGTCGGGTCGTGACATCACCATTTTATCCAGGAAGTGAAGCCTTGATGCAGTAGTAAGTGCAGGGAAAAAACACTTTATAAGCATTTCCCGTAACAAGTGTATATTGGTAATTTGTATAACTTTTTGAGGGCAATACAATATTTTGATAAAGTATTTTGCCGGACTTTAACTCCTTTAACACAAAAAGTTACCTGATGGGTCATAACATAAATCTGTTGGCTGTGTGTGGTTCAGACGCACTCATGCTTTCCAGTCAGTGTGGTGACCTCTAACCTCCGCATGGCCTGTGTGTGTCCTCACTCCTCCTCAACCTTCTCATGCAGTGTCCAATATCCTATGTCTTCTTGCCTGTGCCCCTGCTAGTTCTTAAATAAATAAGATTGTCCGTCTCTCCCCTATATATATCCATCTCCTCCATATATCCCTCTGTTCTCTCTCTTCTATATCTGTCACTCTATTGCTTCTCTCTCCAATCTATACATCTTACTCCTCACTCCTGCTATATGGTGTACAAATAACAGTTTTGTGCTATACAGTGTAGTTGGTCACATTACTAGTACTACTCTTTAGTGCCCTATAGTATCTGAATGCAAAAAATTATGTAACATTATGTATTCATAATTCTTGGAAAGTTGAGTTACAGCTCACCTACTTGCTCTCATCGCATTTTTATAACTAGGCCAATAACATCAGAGAAAAGGAGAAACGAATGTGATCTTGATCCAAGTTCTGCTTCCAGGTAATAAATGTAATGAATCTTTTTATTTTTAAACTGTACATAGAAGCAGCACCTAAATCAAGATCCCCATTTTTTCTGCTTTTCTCTAAGTGCTGGCTAAGCTCCAGAATGGTTGGGATCACAGGCAGCAGCGCCAGGATAGTATCCCTTCCAACCATTACATTGACGTCTCCCCCCCTGTGCCAATCACTACTCTTGTTGCCCATTAAATCAAGAATTCAGTTCAAACTCCTCACCCACAAATCTACCTCTATATACATCTCCTCCCTCATTTCTATCTACCATCCTTTCCATGTTCTGCTAAATATTTGACATGAACATCTTCTATAATTGGAACCTCTCACTCCGGCCTCCAAGACGTCTCTCATGCTGTACCAGTTCTCTGGAATGCTTCACCAAAAGACATCAGACTTATTTACAACACTCACAGTTTCAAACCGTGCCCTAAAACCGCATACACTTTGCTTCCTGGCTCCAACACTGGTGTCCAAATACTGCTGCTCTGCCCCGGCAATTTCCTGGCCTTAGGGGGGATCTGGGACATGACATTCTAGGCCCGTTCAGCAAGTCATCGGCTGTAGTGGTGTCCCACCTCTGCTGCTGACTGGCTAAGCAGGCCTGGCACGTCATATCCCAGGTCCCCTCTCAGAGAGGCCAGGGACCGAAGCAGCAGTATGCGGTCATCAGCGCCGAAACTGGGGAGGTAAGTGCATGTTATTTTATTTAACCACCCCTTTCCCAGCAGCTGTGAAAAAATGTCTGTCTGGAGTTCTCCTTTAATTCAATAACTAACCTGGTTCCCATGTCTTTATAGGCCAAGGCTCATCCTTCAGAGGACAGAGTTTGCTTGCCGTCATATCATTATATTCCTGTGCAGTCAGATGTTTCATATACTCTTTGTTTTGTTCAGAGAGATGTTCATCCCACCAGGTGTTGGTGCTGCTGTGTCTGACCAGCAGGACACCTGACGTGCGGCTGTGGAGAGACATGCCAAGAATCAACACTAAACATAAAGACATTATTCCAGCATAGCCCCCTAACAGGAATCAACTTTATTGCAAACATAAATTTACAACTTTGGCTGATGTGTACCTACAATGCTACAGTCACTGGCTGATGTCTGCACATGTTATATATGTGCTGTACTGTTTAAAACCAAGATCAGCAATATCACTTTCTTCCTAGTTAAAGTGGGGACACTGTGAAGGGACAGCTGAAAAATGTGCCTATGTGTAAATCAAGGTGAGTTGCAAAGTGAGCAGGCTATGAAGGCCATGTATAAAGAATGTCTCAAATGAAAAATGGAGTTACGCTTGTCCATCAATCAAATTTCTGCTTTATTTTTAATTGGGACTTCAACCCCTTGAGGTCCCACCTATTTGGGGCCAATAGGACGCAGCAATTTATCTTTTATTTTTATCCAATTTAAAGTGAATACTTTTGGTGTTGTAAATACTTTTTAGGGTACGTTCACACTTACAGGATTCGCAGCGTATTTTCTGCTGCGGATCCGCAGCAGATTTAATTTAAATAACTGAACACAGCATCATATCTTCTGCGGATCCTGTAGTTGTGAACGCACCCTTAAAGGGGTTATCCAGCAAGGGAAACATTTATATCCTATAGAAAACAAAGAAGCTGAGCTTACCTCTCCACACCCCCCGATGCCATTCTATGGGTCCCCTGCTGAATGATCCTACCTCATCTTTGGTGAAGGGTGTGTCTTGGCAGTGACAGACCACTCAGCCAATCACTGGCCGCTGGGGTGTCCCATTTCAGTCAGTGATTAGCTGAAGAATCTGTCACCGCTGAAACAAGTCTGTCTCAGAAATGGTGGTGGGTTCATTCAGCGGGAGACCTAGAGACCCACAAAATGACACCAGGGACTATGGAGGGGTTAGCATAGCTTTTTAATTGTTTTCTATATACTTGCGACAATGTATAAAAACTTCTTCCTCGCCAGATAACCTCATTAAGTGTCCATTCACACATACAAGATCTGCAGCAGATATGATGCTGTGTTACATTGTTAGGCTGGGTTCACACTGCGTTTATGCAATCTGTTTTTCATCCGTTTTTTGCAAAAAACGGATGAAAAACGGATTGCAAAAAACGGATGCATTTGTGTGTATCCGTTTTGATCTTTATCGGTTTTTTCCATTGACTTCTATTATAAAAAAACTGATTTTTTTTGGACGGACACAAAAAACGTTGCTGACACTATTTTTTTATCCGTTAAACGTATGCTGAAAACGCAGTGTGAACCCAGCCTTATCTGCTGCATGAAATCTGCAGAAGATTCTGTATGTGTGAATACGGACCCTGATAAGGTACATGAGCCCGCATTACAGTGTACCTGTAAACTATCACCTATTCCTCAGACTGTCTGCAGAAGCAACCATACAACACCTATTGATTGGACATAGACTCTATATACATTCTATGGGCACTGTATGCCATACTCTCCCCTCATTAATCTAACAGCAGAGGGGAGTTTTAGTTACAGGTGGAGGGAGGAATCAGGCTGCCTGCTACGCACAGCCGCTCCACTCCAAGTATGAGGCACCTCAACCAGGTTGTGTGTGGAGGGGCTGCAGGAACAGTCCGTGTACAACAACACACAACCGGTCCGTCGGTAGCGAAGGCTGCAGACAAGTGCCGCACACCTGCATATCCAGGGACTGCCATGCCGCTTGTCACTCACCCGTCCCCCGCAGCACAGCTCCGGCCAAGCCGCACACAGAGGAGCCGCCATCCCAGCTTCGCCGCCATGGCCATCCAGAGAACTAACACAACAGGTAACAGCTACACTAGCACGAGAATCCTGTCCTCTGAGGAGGCATGAGAATGTCACTACTCTCTTCCTGTCCAGCACTCTACTGCTCCGCCCGGGAACAGAAGCACTACAACAAAGGTTCCGTCTGCTCTCTGGCTCTGCTATGCTCTGTGTAATGGGATAAACCGATGGCATAACAAACTAAAGAGCTCCCAAGGTTATATAAAATAACCACGTGTCCAGCAAACACAACTCCCCCCCCCCCCTCAATACGTTGTGGTGTTAGGTTCAATATAGCTGCATCTGTGTACTGATACATCGTCTCTCTCCTATTCTTGTAGAAGCTAAAGGGTTTTCTGTCAAGTCCCTCTTTTCCCCCATAGTAGGAAATAGGCATGCATAGTGAATGAACCAATTGACTTGCTTAGTAAATTTTTTTCTTCACTTCCTGATTGGCACTGGCACAGCAATATATATATATATATATATATATATATATATATATATTTTTTTTTTTTTTTTTTTTTAAACGCTGCCCAGTTCCCACAAACGGCCCTGGTTTCATTGTGAGCACTTCGGCCCACTGGCACCCCAGTATACCAATATCCCCTCAGTGACACTGGTGTTGCTAATAGTCACACCCTTCTAGATACGCTGAGGAAGGAAGTCACATGGGTAGAGGAAGTATATGAGTC
Source organism: Dendropsophus ebraccatus (assembly GCF_027789765.1). Lineage (NCBI taxonomy): Eukaryota > Metazoa > Chordata > Amphibia > Anura > Hylidae > Dendropsophus > Dendropsophus ebraccatus. Next base: position 26,962 of record NW_027208823.1, read on the forward strand.
TTTTGTGTTGGACGTTGTAGAGGAAGAATGCAACCTAGACATCTCTCTACAGTGGTCCTCTCTGGGCCCCGGCCCTCTGCCAGGTCCCCTTCCTTCAGGAGTAGTCTTAGTCAGATCCCCATATAGGTAGGAAGCAAGACAAGACGCAGCTAACAGTTTCTTCTGAGCTTATGCTACACAACACAGTGTTAAACCCCTTACAGGAGAGGACAAGTCGGAGATAACCTCAACCCACACCGTGGACTAGAAAAGTCACAGTGCAGGACAGTATCCACAGACAGCAGAAAGCTAGGAACTGATCCGTACAGAGCAAAGTTGCTAAGAGCCAAGGAACTCTATCTCGCAGCGCGGTTGTAAGCAGGAAATCCTCAGCATTCCGCTCATCCCAGGTAACAATGTCTGGGATCTTGTGTCACCCTCTAGGATGGGTCCCCCGACACTGATAGGGCACTGTTAGGAGGTAGGTGGTGCGAAGACCCAAAGGTCAAAACATGTGCACAAGTATTCTATTCTTCTTCTAAATATTCTTGTACTTCATCCTCCAACATCCCGGCAGAGCACAGTACTACTTGGGTTGGGACTCTCACAGCATCCTCCTCTCTGCTCCTCTGATTCTTTGAATCTCTCAGCACGCAACTCAGTCAGCACGATTGTACTCTTCACTGTATCCCTATCACAGATCTGGTTGCTGTCTTATCAAGTGGTCTACTAAGTGTATTATCAAGTGTATTATCAAGTGCTTTCTCAAGAGAAAATATCCTGTCAACACAAAGTTTTATTACCTGCTGCACTTTCAAAGTAAAAATGAGATTATTTTCAGTAAAGAGACTCTGTGGTTGTTCACCCCACACCAACAGAGTGTATACCACATCCTTGGGACATTTCCCTTTTCTGTGGGTGGCAGTTCCAGAAGTCCGGGAGGGTCACTACACCACTCCAGCCCACTGTGATATCACCACAGAAGTGCCGTCACACCTCACCACCTAGCAAGTGACTGGCAGCTCCTCCGACATAACACCTCAGGGGGCACACCACACACACCTCCATCAGAATCAAGTCTGGCACGCCACCAAGGGCAGAGGATATTGTCACATTGGGATGCCGGGTGGCATTGAAAAATAAACCACACCACCGGGATCTCTGCACCAGTGCCAACCAGGTAGTGAAATTTTTTTTTACCAACGAACAAGCGTACATTCGCTTTATTAAACCTGCAGGACAACATCATGGCCAGTAATTGTCTGTCATTGACGTGAGTATGGGTTACTTGTTTTTTTCTCTGCAACCCAGCAATATATAAAACTATGTATGCCTGGAGTACCCATTTAAGGACCAAGGCCCATTTTGCAAATCTGACTTGTGTCTCTTCATGTGGTCATAACTTTACTTCATGTTAGTGGTAAATTTTGATCAAGACATTTAGCCTTTAGTTTTTTTGTGAAAATTTTGAACAATCTGCATTTATAAAAAATTGAATATCTCTGTGTGTAAGATAGTCATGTTGCATAAAGTAGTTGATAATTCTAATTTACAATGGATTCTTTCTGTTGGAATCATTTAGCATGGTTGTAGGATATTAGAAGGTTAAGTTTAGCAGCATTTCTACAATCTTTAAAGGGGTATTCCAGTCAGGTAAAATACATGTTGACTCATCCCCCTTCTGGAGACTTACAATTCATTCCATACTTGTTATTATCTTTTTAGTCTCCTTCCCCCAGTTTTAAGCCTGCTGCTTTCTGCTGAACAGTAAATTAAGTAACAGCATGATTAATTTTTTGATGGGATTGTTGGATTTAGTCCTGAGAAGAAACAATTTTAGGTTTAAAGTGTCACTGTCGTTAAAATTTTTATTGCAGAAATCAATAGTACAGGCAATTTTAAGAAACTTTGTTATCAGTTTTATTAGCCGAAAAATGATTTTTTTTTATCATGAAAAAGCAGTTTGAAGCTCTCCCCCTGTCTTTATGGTTTTTCTATGGAGAGAGAAAGTAGAGACAGCAAAACAGGACAACAAAGAGTTAATTTACATTCACATCTTGGGCTCTCTCCTCTTCAGTCACCACTGACCTCTCTGACCTCTGAATAGGGCTCTGAATAGGTCCCCCACTGTGCAATCCTTTGTTCTTGGCTCTCTGCTGCCCTCTAATCTCACTCCTTCCCCCTCCCCCCTCCCCTCTTCATAGACCAGACAGATCTGACGGATGAAAAAACAGTCGAGATTTCCTGATTCTGAGGAGTGGAAGACAGAAAGGAGAGGGGGGGGGGACTTGGGAAAAGGCTTTTTACATGCAGATAATGGCATATTTGGCTAATAAACCCAATTACAAAGTTTCTTAAAATCACCTGGACTATTGATTTCTGCAAAAAAAAATTTAACGACAGTGACTCTTTAAAGAAGACTTTTACTTACAGACTCACGGAGTTTCAATGGGCTTGTCGGTAGCCCCAAGTCTGGCGAATATTTTCATGCATGCGTTCGAAGAAAATTTGTTGTCCCGTGCCTTGGGTGCGCTATGTGGACAACGTGTGTCTGCTCTGGATGTCGGATGAAATGTCATTGCTGTCTTTTGTTGATACACTTAATAGATGCCATGAGTCCATAAAATATAGGTTAGGCTTTTTGGATGTGGAAGTACAAAGATTTGGAAACAGGTTTGAGACTACTATGTTCTCCAAGCTGACTGACAGAAATAATTTGTTACATTGTGAAAGTCAACATGCCCCCCACATATTTAGAAGCTTGCCTAAATCCCAGTTTATGAGAGCTAGGAGAATTGCCAGCCCAGAGAGAGAGTATCTGAAAAATGTTGAGAAGAATAAATTTATAGAAAGGGGATATAATAGAAGGGAAGTTAAGAATACAGAAAAAGAGATGAGTTTGATGAAAAGAGATGAGTTAAGGAAGAAACGTAAAAAAAAAGGATAAAACACAAGATAAATTGCTGTACAGTACTACTTATGATAGGCATGCGATGGTGGTAAAGAGAAGCATTTTGAAACATTGGAATCTGCTGAAAAGTGATCCTAGGACACCTAGGATCATGCTGATGAAGGGTTAATTGTTGTAATTTATAATGCTGCCCTGCCCTGTAAGGCCCTGTGCATGAGGAAGGAGCAATCTTTGCCTCCGAAACATCCGTTGTGAGGACGTGCCTGGGCGTCCGAGTTTGATGTCTTCATCAGCTTTGAGCTTTAATATATGCTGCATCTATATTCCAAATAAAAGAAGTTAAAGGGGTTATCCAGAGCTACAAAAACATGGCCACTTTTCCCCCTACTGTTTTCTCCAGTTCAGGTATGATGTGTAATTAAGCTCCATTTACTTCAATGGAACTGAGTTTTAAAACCCCACTCAAACTGGAGACAAGAGAGGGGGAAAGTGGCCATGGTTTTGTAGCGCCGGATAACCCCTTTAAAGTCTTGAAGACATTGTGAGTATTATTTGCTCTGTATCTACAGAGAGATATCGGTTCCAGTCGGACCTGTGATGACAGCAAATGGGTGAGAAGCCTTTACCTTGTTTGGTTTTCCATTTCTGCTCACCTAGCACTTTGCAGCTACTCTTTCCACTTTACAAGGTACTATGTTCACAGACATGAAAGAAATCATATAGTGTCCCAGTGCAGGTGTGCCACTAAGTCCTATATTCCTGTCAAAAAGTATCTCTGTCAGGTGTCACACTCTGGGATGATAGATGTGATTTTGCATTATCACCACTTGGTGTCTCATTCTCACCTTTCTCTATGCACAGCTGTAGGATAAAGGGTTAACTTGTGTGTTCTTCACTGTTTTGTGTTATCCAATCACTGGTTTGGGTGCATGACACTCTATCTCCTATCACACTCTCACACTTCACACCTTCTAGCACTTTCCCCACCAATAGAAGCTTGGTCACGGTCACGCCTATTTAGGATAGTTAGTTCCTGGTGGGTGGGTATTTTTTCTTAGTTTTTTGCAGTGTGGGTGAGAGACATAGAGAGTTGCTGCTGCAGTTTACCATCAGGCCTGGCCCAGGGCTTCTAGTCAGTTGTCAGTTTGAGGTTGGAGATTGGAGTTTGTAAGAAAGCTACTATGCCGTGCTAAACCTAAATGTGGGATAACTGGGTTATCCTGGGGATAACCTGGGTTAAACCTTGCCTATGCCAGTGATAACCAAACCTGGGACTCGTACCACAAGACCTGACACTTAACCTCTTAAGGGCGGAGCCACTTTTCATTTTTGCTTTTTCTTTTTTTACTCCTTGTGTTTAAAAGGCCATAGCACTTGCATTTTTTCACCTAAAAACCCACATGAGCCCTTATTTTTTGCGTCACTAATTGTACTTTGCAATGGCAGACTCAATTTTTGCATAAAATATGCTGCGAAACCAGAAAAAAATTATATGTGTGGTGAAATTGAAAGAAAAAAAATCGCCCAGACAAAATTGAAAAATTCAGCCTGTCATTGCAAGATACAATTAGTTGCGCAAAAAATAAGGGCTCGTGTGGGGTTTTAGGTGAAAAAATGCAAGTGCTATGGCCTTTTAAGCACAAGGAGGAAAAAACGAAAACAAAAAAAATTTAAATTGGCCCGGTCCTCTATGGGTTAAGAGGTTAAAGTGTTACTGTCGTTACATTTTTTTTGCCAATTTTAAAATACTTTGTAATTCGTTTATTAGCCGAAAAATGCATTTTTATCATGAAAAAGCAGTTTGAAGCTTTCTCCCCTGTCTTCATTGTTCTCTATGAAGAGGGGAGGGGTGGAGGGAGATGAGGCACCAAAACAGGACAACAAAGAGTTAATTTACAGCTACTTCGCCAGGCTCTCTCCTCCGAAGTCAGCACTGACCTCTCTGACCTCTGAATAGGGGCTTTTAGCGGCTCCCTGTGGTGTAATCCTTTGTTCTCTGCTCTCAGCTGCCGACTAATCTCCCTCCCTTCTCCTCCCTCTCCCCTCTCCCCTCTCCATAGCACAAACAGGATGCGACTGATGTAAAACAGTCGAGATTTCCTGATAATGAGCAGTGGATGACAGAAAGGAGGGGAGGGGGGACCTGGGAAAAGGCTTTTAAATGCAGATAATGCCTAATTTACCCAATTACATAATTTCTTAAAATCACCTGTACTATTAATTGCTGCAAAAAAAAAAAAAAAAAATTAACGACAGTGACACTTTAAGACCCCATTACACGGAATGATTATCGGCCATTACGGCCAATAATCGCCCCATGTAATAAAAGGCAACGATCAGCTGAAATGAACGATGTTGGCTGATAGTTGCAGTTGTTTGTCTTTCAACATGTTGAAAGACAAACGACTCATATAGCAACGATCTGCTGTTGTAGCCCCGTGGAATAGGAGCGGCGGCAGCAGACCGCTGCTATATGCTATGGGCTGCCCGGGCGATCAAGCGCTCACCCGGGCAGCTCCCCGCCCTCCCCCGGACTCACCTGCTTGCTGCCGCTGCGTGTAGTAGTGGGGGCAGCGAGCGGGGACACTCGGCTCTCTGCTCATTTTCTCCTCAAGTTGCCCCTTGGAATACAGCCTTTAGTGGGCTCTTCTGGCAAAAAGTGGACTTCTTCTTATCTTATCCTCACCTGTGAGCATGAGAGTCTTCTTCACTTACACAAAGTCACTACCAGTCCATGACATGACTGACAGCCAGAGTCTGTGTGCATGCAGTGGCGGTCTTTAGCACCAAGCACCCCAAGCGATCGCTTAGGGCCCCCAACATCCAGGGGGGCCCCCACACTCCGCTCTTGTGCTCAAGGACCGCTGGACAGGGCCGCTGCCCCGCTCGCTGCTGCCATCTAAACTGTAACTATGAGCACTCGTAATGAGCGCTCATAGTTACATGCAGCAGCACTGACAGGGCGGGAGACATTGGCCCCCTTCCTGTCAGTCACTCTTGTGGCCGCAGGAAGGGTTTTCCCTGCGGTCACAAGTGGCCCCTCTGTCCTTGTGGTGCCGGTGCTCCAGTGACATCACTGGAGCATCGGCGCCAGGACAAGGAGAGTGCGGCCTCTTGTGATCACAGGGAAAACCCTTCCTGCGGCCACAAGAGTGAAGAGAAGAGGAGACGCCCGGACCCAGGTGAGTACAAGGAGTATATATTACTGGCGGTAGCGCACAAGGGGTATATACTACTGGGGGCAACACACAGCGGTCTATTGTTTTGGAACACGCGTTGAGGGGGGGGGGCCCAGACATAACTTCGCTTGGGGCCCCAGAAATGCCAAGACCGCCCCTGCACAATCTCTCTCCTGCACATGCCACAATTTAAGCCCCTTATTTCATGTGTTGTGTCTTGGTGTTTCTAGGAGTAAAGACAAACTGAGCCTAACAACCTAGCCTTTTCGAAAGGTAAGAAGTAATTTTTGGTGCCTGACATGATTTACAAATATGTGTTAGTGTGCGATTACACAGAAAGATTTATCTGAGAGATTGTTGAAGCTAAAACCAGGAACAGACTATAAACAAAGCACAGGTCAGGTCAAAGGAAAGACAGAGATTTCTGCTCTTTTAATTCCATTCGTGGCTTTGGCCTAACAAATCTGTCAGATAAATCTCTCTGTGCAAACACACCATTAGAGATGGAATGGAAGTTGTTTAAAATGGCAGTAACCATTGAAGTGAAGTTTGGACTTATAGCCAGCTTTTTCTGGTGGTAATAGCTTATTTCTGGGGGTTTTGAGCATTCACTACCCAAACTTATTGCAGTCCGCTCACTGTTCGAATGATAGATTACTTTTTAATGCATCATGTCTTTGACTAATCGCACAAAGTCTGATGGTAGATCAGCTTGGCCTGTTTTAGAATAGAGTTAATATAACTTGGAAAAATAACTTATTTGTACTTTTATTCCAAGACGATAATCTCTTTACTAAGTAGGTCAATGAGGCATATGTGCCAGTTTAAAGGCAAGCTTCAGGCAGAGTATGTAAACTAGCGGGTACAGATAAAAATATGATTTCTGTGCCGTTTTAACATTCACCTCCTGTTACAAGTCCTCTCATCTGTCATGGAATTAATTGTAATAGGTTTTTTTTTTTTTTTTTAAACCTAACACATTCTGTAGTACTTGTGTTTCCCCACCAAATGCTCTGATTTGAAATAATTTGCCTGTATTTTCCTCCCTCAAGTTTAATGTTGTATGTTGTATGTTGTTATATGAGATTTAATTTAAATATATTTTTGTAGGTGTTCAGGGAACATTTTTGGAAAATAGCTCTATAAAGCATGTATTTTATGGTATTATTATATATTCTTGTAAATCTTTGTAAGGCCCCGTTCCCACTGAGGAAAGGTAGCGGAATTCCGTGACGGAATTGTCCACCGCGGAATGCCGTTAGCCTCCCGCTCATAATGGGGAGTCTATGGGAGGCGCGCGCTCCTGCCCTGTCTGCGCTGAAGAATGAACATGTTCATTCTTCAGCATTATGCTTCTTTTCACAAAAGGCCGCTCTCTCCCTCTAGAGCACTGGAGAGCTGCAGCCAGATCAGCATAGCTTTTTTTTTTTTTCACAAAAGCAGCATTATGCTTCTTTTCACAAAAGGCCGCTCTCTCCCTCCAGAGCACTGGAGAGCTGCAGCCAGATCAGCATAGCTTTTTTTTTTTAACTAGACAGTGGAGATGCTTACATGGGGGAGCTAACTACAGTGGGGTAACCTACATGGGGGTGGGGAGCTAACTAAAAGGAGAGATGCCTAACGGGGAGGGTATCTGCTAGGGTCAGTTAGGTATTTGCCAGGGGAAATACCTAACATGGGGATGGTATCTGCTGGGAGGAGGAGTAACTAACATGAGTATTACCTACAGTAAGATGCCAATGCTTTGATGCATACTACAGAATGGTGGGCTAACTACCAGGAGGGTTACCTGTAGGGGATGCATTAATTGGGGGGATACTTTTTATTGTAAAGAAAGATTACTACCAGAGGGATTACTTACAAGAGTGGTGTCTCCAGAAGGGGGGCCTAACTACTGGGGGGGGGGGGGGGGGGTAACCTACAGAAGGAATGCTTACATGGGAAATACTAAATACTGGGGATGCTTCCTTACCAGAAAGACTATCAATGGGGGCTTGGCTACATGAAGATACTACCTACCGGGGGAAGGCCTAATTACTGTATGGATGTAGCGGGGGTCTTACTACTAAATGGAAATGGGGGCTAATAACTGTATGGGGAAAGAGAGCGGCTGATCTACTATATGAGGACACAGAAAGGCCTAACTACTATATCAGGGGTCTAACTACTATATGGATGTACAAAGGGGCCTTAAATACTATATAGATGCACAGGGAAGACCAAAGTACTATATAGAGGCTCAGAGGGGACTGACTACAATATGGGGGCTAAAAGGAGGGCTATATTCTAGATGGAGGCACAGAGAGAGCTTATCAAATATATCTACTGCTCTACTATGTGAGGGCATGGGGGTAGTGGAATTTAATAGTGGTGTAATGGTATTTAGTCACTGTGTTGTATTGGTTTACTGGATTTGCTCACAGTGTGACGGCATAGTGATATGTATGGTGATAATACATGTGCTCTTCTGGGACAACTTCCACACACCATCCACAGAAATAGGTGTTCCACAAACATCACATGTAAAATGCACCTAGGACCCTCAAACTACAAATACTATACTACAACCCCCAGCATTTACTGATAGTCTGCAGCCCTCAGAATATGCTGAGTTTAAAATACAGATGAACAGAGAACTCAAGGGGTTGTCCTTTTAGAAATGACAGCTCTAAGAGGTGTGGAGGTGGTGGGCCCAGTGACAGAAATGCTGAGGCTACCATACAACCTGAGACTGTCCCCACAGTGCAAGATGTTTTCATGGCAATCTCCAGAGGGAACTCTGATCTCAAATTACTCCCTGATAATGAGGGAAGATATAATTCTACTGCGCCATCATTTTACAGAAGGTGTCAGAATGCATGGAGCTGTAGAGCAGCGAGTGGGGAACTAGAGGATCAGATTTCTCCCATGAAACGGGACATGAAAGTGGTCAATAATTTATCTGCATTAGGCTATGTTCACACTGCGTATGAATCCGTCCGTAGATCGTACGCCGATGTACATGTGCGGCCGAAACTACGGGTGTGGGAAAAATAGACATGCGGCCGGATGCGTACGAACCGCAAACATACGCCCGCAGTACAGTTATGCTTCCCTAACTTGTTTCGAAGCGATCTGAGGCAGGTCATTTACTTGGAAATCTTCGCCCAGCCCCAAAAACTACACAGAACCTTTTGGATCGAAAAATCAAGTTCAATTTGGCTGAAATAAGTACTTTGTACGGGACCGCATGGAAATCCACGGCCGTGAGTTTCAACATTTCCGTCCTCAAACAATGGTCTTGTTCATTTTTCACAGCGCCGTATACGATCCGGCCGTAAGCTCATACGTAGTGTGCACTGTGCGGGCGTATATCGTATACTTTCAAGCAAACGCATCAACCTCAAAACTACGTGCGTATATTCGCGGTTCGCACTACAGACGGATTCATGCGCAGTGTAAACATAGCCTTATGCTACGTTTACACGGAATGATTATCGGGCGAATTTTCGCGATAACGATCCAATTCGAACGATAATCGTACATGTAAACACGGCGAACGATTGATAAATCCTTCATTTGATCTTTTAACATGTTCTTAAATCGTCGTTCGTAAAAAAATTCGCCGATCGTTCCGTGTAAACAGTTGTTCACTAATTTTACCTATGTGTGATAGGCTTAAGCGATCGCAAAATGAATTTTCTGTACGATATATCGTTCCATCTAAACGCTGATCGTTATAGAAAAAATTGTTACTTCGAACATTAATCGTACGATCGGGCCAATAATCACCTCGTGTAAACTTAGCATTATGGTGCGTTTACACAGACAGATTTATCTGACAGATCTTTGAAGCCAAAACCTGGAACAGACTATAAACAGGGATCAGGTCATAAAGGAAAGACTGAGATCTATCCTCTTTTCAAATCCATTCCTGGCTTTGGCTTCCAAAATCTGTCAGATAAATCTTTCTGTGTAAACGCACCATAAGCTGCTAAAGCCAACAACATTGAAAACTTCTTGAGGCGGAACAATATTTGTTTAATTGGGACTTTAGAAAAAGTGGAGGGGAGAAACCCCCAGGGATTATCTTGAAAGAGGGCTGCTGAACACCTTTAGCAAGGATAATCTGACCCCTTTGTTCGCAGTGGAGCTGGCCTATGCCTCCAGGTGCCCCCCTAGGGTGGTATTGATATGCATACTGCATTATAAAGTCCAGGACATTAGAATGCATTACTGTGGATGTCCGCAATAGCTGCTTATTCCTTGACTTTTCTGCTAAGGTACAGAGGAGAGAAAAGAACCTATACATAAAGTAGAGACTGCATTCCCTGGAAATACCCTACACCATGCTGTACCTGGCTCGCCTGTGAGGGTACTATGCACATTTTTGAGGAGCCTGCTTCTGTGTTAGCTTTGCTGGATGATAACGAGACTTGACTCCGCAGATCTGACAGACGCTCTTGCTATCTCTTGCTGGTTGCTGAGTGGACTTTGCGGGATATGCCACGAGAATACATCTTATCTATGCTCTGATGATTTTGCCTTAAGATGGCGGACGCGTGTCGGCACGGATCAGGTATGTATAATGCACTAAACTTCCGGGTACACGGGTGGGGGTGGTGGGACACGGGGAAGGGGGGCATTCACAGACATAACATACATTACAAAGTTGTATAACTTTGTAATGTGTGTTATTCTGTGAATAATTTTTTACCGCCGCACTACCCCTTTAAATGTTGGGGAGCTATTTGCTCTCTTTATGTGCTATGCTACATACTTATGTATATCAAACTAGATGGAAAAGGATTGAACTAGTACTCACTGTATAATGACGGTGCCTTGCCTCTTCTTTTTCATCTCATGTGTATGCCTCAGTCTTTTTCCAGGCTCTGTACTTGAATCTATAGTGTTGGCCCCATACGCTGCCAGTTGCAGTATTGTTTGTTCTTTGGTGGGCATTTTATCCATTGGTAGGCAGCGGGTTTCATGAGGCACTTTGTATTCGGTATGGAATGCTTTTTTAATTGGCCTTCTCAAGCTCTTTTCCTTTCTACTGTTGCTCTTATGGAGATGATAGTGGATGTTATCGCAAAGAACATCAGTGGTCTAGGCTCCTTAACAAAAAGGTACATCTCATGGATAATACTAAGGGTGTCCTTAAGATATTAAGATAATAAGATATGGGTGGGACAAGCTTATCATGCTACCTTTTTGTCGTAATGTAATGTTTACTAAACGTAAATCTATGGTGGATGCAGAGGGATGGTATATGCGTCTTTACTGCAAGGGCTATTGTGTGCATTATATCATAACTAGAATTATATTCCAACTCCTTACTCTAAGGGTATATCGAGAGCCATTTTAAATTTCATTACGTCAGTACCGGAAGTGCCCACACTAATTATAGGTGATTTTAATAATGTTATTGATATCCAACTAGAGAAGAAAATTGTTGCCTATACTGGCCCTACTCCTAACCCAACTAGTACTGGTGTCCAGTCTGAAGTCCAGTCTATTTAATTTGGGTCCTGCCCGCTATCCACTAGGCAACCAATTTTCTTATTACTCTGTACTCGGTACGCTGTCACGTATAGACCTCGTGGGCAAAACAGTATGATGTGTGGGATCTTGTCAGGTACATTAATGGTGTGTTTCTGTCGTTGAAATGAAGACGTATGTACTCAGTCCTTCTGAGGTCACATGGAAATCTTTAACCCCTTCGTGCTGCAGCTAGTTTGGGCCTTAATGACCAGGCTAATTTTTCAAAATCTGACCTGTCTCACTTTATGCTCTTCTAGCTCAGTGATGCTTTAACGTATGCTAGTGATTCTGAGATTTTTCTTTTGTCACATATGGCAAATTGGTCACTACTTTGTGTGTTTTTTGTGAAAAACATCAAATATCATGAAAAATTAAAAAAATTTGCATTTTATGAACTTTGAAATTCTCTGCTTCTAAAAAAAGAACGTCATAGCACATAAATTAGTTACTAAGTCACATTACCAATATGTCTTCCTTATTCTGGCATAATTTGGTAAACATATTTTAATTTTTTAGGGTGTTATGGGGCTTAGAAATTTATCAGCAAATTATCACATTTTCGTGAAGTTTCCAAAACTGATTTTTTTTAGGGACCAGTTCTTTTTTTAAAATGGATTTAGAAGTCTGGTATCCTGAAAACCCCCTAAGTGACCCCATTTTGGAAACTAGACACCTTAAAGAATTAATCTAGGGGTATAATGAGCATTTTAACCCTACAGGGGCTGGAGGAAAGAATTCACAATTAGGCAGTAAAAAAATTAAAAATTAAATTTTCCAATAATATATACGTTTAGATTAAAGTTTCTCATTTTCAAAAGGAACATGAGAGAAAAAGCACCCCAAAATTTGTAACACATGTTCTCTTGAGTACTACGGTACCCCATATGTGGGCGTAAACCACTGCATGGGCACACAGCGGGGCTCAGAAGGGAAGGAGCGCCAATTAGCTTTTCCATTGCAGATTTTGCTGAAGAAGTTTCCGAGCGCCAGGTGCATTTGCAGTGCCCCTGTAGTGTCAGCAGAGAGAAAAAACCCCATAAGTCACCCCATTTTGGAAAGTATACCCCTCAAAGAATTCATCTTGGGGTAGGATGAGCAATTTGACCCCACAGGTGTTAGAGGAAAGTATTCAAAATTAGACAGTAAAAATGAAAAACTCAAATTTTTTCCAATAATATGTTCATTTAGTTTGAAATTTCTCAATTTCACGAGGAACAGGAGAGAAATTCACCCCAAAATCTGTAACGCAGGGTTCTCCTGAGTACAACGGTACCTCATATGTGAGCATAAACCACTGCATGGGCACACAGCTGGGCTCAGAAGGGAAGGAGCGCCAATTAGCTTTTTCAATGCAGATTTTGCTGAAGAAGTTTCTGAGCGCCAGGTGGGTTTGCAGTGCCCCTGTAGTGCCAGCGGAGTAAAATCTCGCCATAAGTCACCCCATTTTGGAAAGTGCACCCCTCAAAGAATTCATCTTGGTGTGTGGTGAGCATTTTGACCCCACAGGTATTAGAGGAAAGTATTCAAAACTAGACAGTAAAAATGAAAAACTCGAATTTTTCCAATAATATGTTCATTTAGTTTGAAATTTCTCAATTTCACGAGGAACAGGAGAGAAAATTCACCCCAAAATCTGTAACGCAGGGTCTCCTGAGTAGAAGGGTACCCCATATGTGGGCATAAACCACTGTATGGGCACACAGCCGGGCTCAGAAGGGAAGGAGCGCCAATTAGCATTTTCTCTGCAGATTTTTCTGAAGAAGTTTCTGAGCACCAGATGCGTTTGCAGTGCCCCTGTAATGTCTACAGAATAGAATCCCCCCAAAAGTCACCCCATTTCGGAAAGTACACCCCTCAAAGAATTCATCTTGGGGTAGGATGAGCATTTTGGCCCACAGGTATTAGAGGAAAGTATTCAAAATTGGCCAGTAAAAATGAAAAACTTGAATTTTTCCAATAATATGTTGGTTTAGTTTGAAATTTCTAAATTTCACAAAGAACAGGAGAAAAAATGTACCCCAAAATCTGTAACGCAGGTTCTCCTGAGTACAACGGTACCCCATATGTGGGCATAAACCACTGTATGGGCACACAGCAGGGCTCAGAAGGGAAGGAGCGCCAATTTGCTGGAGCAAAACCGCAGCTAGTAACAGTTATTAGAATAGCGCAGTTACTAAAATACAATAAAAAAAATTAGATTACAGGTAATGTGGGGTGGTTACAGACAGTCTGGGGTGGTTCCGGGTAATCTAGAGGTGGTTACGGGCAGTCTGAGGTGGTTACGGGCAGTCTGGGGTGGTTACGGGCAGTCTGGGGTGGTTACGGGCAGTCTGAGGTGGTTACGGGTAATCTGGGGTGGTTACGGATAATCTGGGGTGGATACGGTCAACATGGGGTGGTCACAGGCAACCTGCTGTGGTTACGGCAACCTGGGGTGGTTACAGGCAACCTGGGGTGGTTAGAGGCAATCTGGGTGGTTAGAGGCAACCTGGGGTGGTTATGGGCAAAGTGGGGTGAATACGGACAACCTGCTGTGGTTACAGACAATCTGGTATGGTTACAGGCAACCTGCTGTGGTTACGGACAATCTGGGGTGGTTGCGGACAATCTGGGGTGGTTGCGGACAATCTGGGGTGGTTACGGACAATCTGGGGTGGTTACGGACAATCTGGGGTGGTTTGGGCAATCTGGGGTGGTTACGGGCAACCTGGGGTGGTTACGGGCAACCTGCTGTGGTTACAGACAATCTAGGGTGGTTACAGGCAACCTGCTGTGGTTACGGGCAACGTGGGGTGGTTACGGGCAACGTGGGGTGGTTACGGACAATCTGGGGTGGTTATGGACAATCTGGGGTGGTTATGGACAATCTGGGGTGGTTACGGACAATCTGGGGTGGTTACGGACAATCTGGGGTGGTTACGGACAATCTGGGGTGGTTACAGGCAACCTGCTGTGGTTACGGATAAACTAAAGTGCTAATAGGTAATCTGAGGTGGGTACCTGTAATCTGGCGTGGTTACGGGCAATCTGGAGGGGTCACTGGCAATTTGGGGTGTTTAGAGGCAAGGTGCAGTGTTCAGAGGCAAGGTGCGGTGGTCAGATGCAAGGTGCGGTGGTCATAGACGACGTGCGGTGGTCATAGGCGACGTGCGGTGGTCAGAGGCAACCTGCGATGGTTGCGTGCAATCTGGGGGGTTACATGTAATCTGGCATGATTACGGGCAATCTGGGGTGGTTATGCCCAACCTGCGGTGGTTACGGGCAACCTGGAGGGGTTACAGACAATCTAGAATTGTTACGGATAGAGTGAAGTGCTTATAGCTAATCTGGGGTGGTTACATGTAATTGGGGTGGTTACAGGCAATCTGGGGTGATTACGGACAATCTGGAGGGGGTCACTGGCATCTTGTGGTAGTTACAGGCAACGTGCGGTGGTTACGGGCAACGTGCGGTGGTTATGGGCAACGTGCGGTGGTTACGGGTAATCTGGGGGGTTACGTGCAATCTGACGTGATTACGGACAACCTGGGGTGGTTATGGGCAACGTGCGGTGGTTACGGGCAACCTGCGGTGGTTACGGGTAATCTGGGGGGGGGGTTAGGGGTAATTTGGGAGTAAACTGCAATTATTACTATAATAAAAAGTGTGTGTTTTTATTTTTTTGTATGTTTGTCACTATTTGTACTTTATACATTCATTTTCACTGTATTACTATGATTACTGTGATATTTTCTATCACAGTAATCATAGTTCAGTGACAGAGACCAAATTGGTCTGTCACTTTAAATTTTCAGAGCTTGGCTGGTTGTGGAGCGCATGCGCACTTCATAACCAGCCAGGACACGGAAGAGGAAGGAGCTCCAGGAGCAGGTGAGTATATGGGGAAGGGGGGGGTGACTGGGGGACGGGGGTGACAGGGGGGGTGGGGGGCGACTTGAGGGTGGGGGGACATCACTTTTTATCCCCTGTCACCAATCATTCATGGTGACAGGGGATAAAAATTGCCGGCGGCACATGGCACAAGCGATCAGCGGTATATAGTATATACCGCTGATCGCTTGTACCGGGACCCCACAGGGGGGTCCCGATGACTGCCCCATGCTCTCCGCTACCTCCGGTGGCGGAGAGCATGGGGCTTTCATTCATTTTTTTTTTTGATCACTGTGAACAGACATTAGTCTGTTCACAGTGATCGTGGCGGCCATCTTGGATCCGATGGCCGCCGCGGGAGGGGGGGTTAGTGACTGGGGCACTAGGGGCTGATCTGGGGTCTGATTTTTACTTATTTCATCTCCCCCCACCGTGGATTCACGGTGGGGGGAGATGAAAATACAGCGGCGGCACCGGCCCATTAGTGACCGCCGTTTCGGCGGTCACTAAGGGGTTAATGGGGGTCAGCTGCGGAATCGCAGCTGATTCTCATTATCTCCGGTGCTGTACACAGATGACAGCGGGATCGCTGTCCCTGCAGCGATCCGTTCTCATCACAAAGCCCCTGTCAGTCAGGAACGTATATGTACATTCCTACTGCACGGGGCATGTGCAATAGGAACGTATATATACAGATGGCTGACGTGAAGGGGTTAAAGTATTGTATTGCCCCCCAAAAGTTATACAAATCACCAATATACAATTATTACGGGAAATGCTTATAAAGTGCTCTTTTCCCTGCACTTACTACTGCACCAAGGCTTCACTTCCTGGATAAAATGGTGATGTCACGACCCGACTCCCAGAGCTGTGCGGGCTGTGGCTGCTGGAGAGAATGATGGCAGAGGGACACAGGGCACTGGAGGGACACTGAGCATCTCTCTGCCATCATCCTCTCCAGCAGCAACAGTCTGCACAGCTCTGGGAGTCAGGTCGTGACATCACCTTTTTATCCAGGAAGTGAAGCCCCCAGCCGTTAACCCCCGAGCATACATCACCTCCTCCCCGCTCTGGCTTGCTTTGGGGGTTCCCGGTGTTTGCTCGTCCTGCTTGCTAATCAGTGCACTGCCCCGATGCAGCCACTGATTGACTGAGCGGGACGTCCAGTCGAGAACCCATGAAGCAAGCCGGAGCGGGAGGAGGTAATGTATACTCCGGCCGCCAGGTATAACTTACATACACGCAGCAGGATGTCAGTCCGCGCCCGCATCAGAGCTTCCCATAGCCCACAGTGAAGCAAGCGTCCGGAGCCGCTCGCTTCACTGTGTGAACTGACAGGTCTTTCTGTCTTCAGTCTTCAGTGAATTCCGGCCAAAGAAAACTGATAATGTCAGTTTTTTCCAGCGCCGCATGGGATCCCAGCCGGAGCGTATACGATGTGTGTACGCTCTGGCCGGGATCCCATTGCACATAAGGCTATGTTCATCTCCTCAAAACTACGGCCATAGTTCTGCGGCGAGAACTACGGCCGTAGTTTTACGTAGTGTGGACATAGCCTAAGTATGTATTCTCAATGGGATTAATGGGTACTGTGTGTGAAGGCACTCTAAAACAAAACTGAACTTACCAGAAATACAGGTCCAGTCTCCTGTTGTAAAAAAAAAGACTAAACACAGGAATTCCAGCCAGTACAGAGAGTCACAGCTCAATACGTCTGTCAATTACACGACTGCCTTCTCTCTGCCTTCTCTCTGTGGACTATGTAGTGTTTATTTTATATTAATAAAGATATTTGCATTGGAACCTTGGACTGGAGCTTGACATCCATCTTTTGTGGTATCCTAAATGGCTGCATTGCCACACAGCAGTCCTGTGCACTGTCCCCAGGATCCATAGGGGAATCTCCGAGCTCAGTGTTTTGTTTGTCTTTTTTCATTGCCCCTTTGCCAGAATCCTACTCGTCACTGACAAGTGGCAATACCCCGGAACACCTGTCTG